>NW_022737020.1:206484-211889 GCF_011630105.1 Anneissia japonica | reverse complement strand
GCTGATATATCAGTGTAGCAACAGATTGGTATATAGTATAGAGTACTAGACAGAGGCCTACTGCTGTACTTAGAAGAAAATAATAAAATAGTAACTATCCAAAATAGCATCAATATCATCAATATAGCTTGGTTTTTTGTATAAAATAGCAACTATCAAAAATAGCATCAATATCATCAACATAGCTTGGTTTTTTGGAAAAAAATCAAAAAATGCCTATGTCTTAACTAAAGAGATATCAGTGACAAACCCCAAAATGACCAATATTGCGCCTTTCTCGATTCGCACGTAGAATAAATGTAACAAAATGTACCAAATTGTTACCAGGATATCTCCCCAGATATTCCTACTGAGATTAGTCGTATTCACACGTACAATTTCCATCCATGTAAAATCCTTGTAAAGAAGTCATTAGAAATGCTTGGTTGACTCCTCTTGTTAGCAACGAGTCCGTGAGCAACACACACGCAGTCTAGCCTAGCCTAGGTCAGGAGAGGCACATTCAAATAGGCTTTATATCCTAAGTTTACGAGAGTCTAGAAAAGGAGGGTTTTAGGCAGTATATATTTATTATATTAAGATCGACCGATAATCGAACAAGCTAGGCCTAGGCTAGGCTACTTTACTTGCTGTTGCAGCAAATGTTCAAAGAAATCAAATTCATCAGCATAGTAAAAAGCTGTCGGCGAAATTTCTGAAGTCATTTGATTATCCTAACGACACTAGAATCACGATGTTTGTTGTTTGATTTTCTTCTCCTCTTTTCATCAATAACCACTAATAAAAATAATTCCTCCATTCTGAATGTTGCAGTACATATAATAAGCAATTATCCTAGGCCGGCTAGAAATTAGGCTTGGTTTGTTTTGAAATAATTCGCGCCACACAGCTGGCTAGGACATGTCGATTCGATTAAAATTCCTGGGCATGCGCAGTCATTGTCATGTAACATCTCGGTAATCTTTACAGACCTCGCTGATGTCGGTAAAGATTACCGAGCTATTACACGGATGTTACATTTGTTTTACAAGGATGTGCATTCACACACTTGGGCAAATGTAAGAATTTGTTACATTTTGGTAGATTTTTGTACGTGTAAATTGGGTATTAGGCCTTCCGCAAATATAAATGTCACAAATTTGTATCAAATATTTTTTAGATAGTATTAAATTAGACAAGGTGTACTATATAGTCTGAAACAAACCAAAAGTGGGTTTACCTAGCGAGGACACGGTCCGTCAATATGAATCTCTCATGCCTGATCATAACTTTGTAAATTGTTATAAAAATGAATGCTTTTGCATTGCATTTTAATATTATTAATAATTTATAATATTATCGTCAAAAACGCATTAAATTATACTTCTAGGTAAATATTTTGAACGATTACAATTACTAATATTATAAATATTAATTATTATTGACATCTTGAAAACAATAATTTAATTAAAATGCATTTAATTATTGTGTGTTTGTGATAAAATTCCAAATAATTACTTTAAGATAGGGGTTAATAAACTACTAATGAGCAGGGTACACTTATTGATTTACTATGCTTAGATCAGCATACTGTACAAAAGATGGTTCTTGGAACAGTCACAACAATCTCATCACAAATAAATCACTTTAAATTGACATGATAAAGCAAGCAGCTACAGTGGTGAGTCATCCCAGGCTACACAGCTATTGTCATTCCACTGAAGGTCTTGCTTGTTAATGTTAAGCATCTGAATGTCTGTGATCACTAGCCTACTGATAGTGCAACTGTACTATGTAGTTGTTCAATTTATGCTTCCATTCGGCAAAATAAAATTAATTGCTACTTTCACGTCCCCGCCCTCATGAAGTTTTGGAGGCTCATGAAAAAATTTACTATTTGATATTTTTCACAAAAAAAAAAACCATTCATTTTTCCATGGACAATAAAATTAATGACTATCTGAATGATGTCAAGCAAAAGAAGAGGTGGGAACATAAATAGCAGAAATACAAAAAGGTTCATTTTATTTAAAAATATATATATTTACCGGGCTCCTGTTAACCATTAGTATAGGATAGTAAAGCTAATAGTAAATACTGTACCCTCACCGAAAAAAAAAAGTTTCAAATCCCGGACGTAAAACTAACAATTAATTTTATTTGGCGTTAAAAATGTTAACTTGAAATTACATTATTAAACTAAAAGGTAGCTAAATTGTTACGCCAGTCTAGACCAATTCCTAATTATGATTGAATGTTATGTATGAAATGGACAAGAACAATAACAGCCAATCAGAATTAAGAATTGATTTCAGACGGCTGTAACAATACTACTACGTACTGTACTACCTAAATTAAACGTTTTCTTTTTAAATATTTAATATTATCTGAAGCTAAAAGCAAGTGTGCTTAACCAATTTCAGGATGGAACTATGATATTTACATGTTGACTGCCAGACCTTTCCTTAAGGTTCTTTCCCATGTGCCAAAACAAGTTTACATGTACAAACATACACTCTTTGAAATTTTATCTAGTCATATTATCAAAATGTGTCTAATATTGGCAGGAAAATATTGGGTGGGGGAAGGGGGAGGGGAGTAAACTCATCAACAGCACTGTGATAGCACTTTTTATTATCTATACCAATTGCAAGTTATCTCTTCCGCTTATTGCATGGGTTGGTACATGTTAAAGGGTGGCCTCACTTGTGCCACTCGAGTGTACTACCGGCAACACAACACACATGCCGTTTGTAAGTTATTGTATAGGTGTATCTTCCCTAAACAACCAGCCGTTGAGTCTGTGGTTCTACAATGTATACAAACAAGTTTAAACCCTAGAATGTTTCCCTGATTTTTAAGAGTATGATAGTCCGTGGCGCCCTCAGCAACACCCTGTGGGCGAGCATACTCGTCGCTGGCAGCAACGTATTAATGCATGGCAGCTGTAGATTTCTTATGTCTCATTAGGAGGCTTATTTTATGTGACCAATATCATTTTTAATACAGTAGGCAAGATTACAAAAGGTGTTATTACAGTCTGGTGTATGTCACTGGTACAGTATTTATTCACTTGCCTGAACTTATGGACTTAGTTTCGTACGGAAAAAAAAATCGCCGTCGGTCAAAGGTCAAAAGTTTCCAATTTAGCAAGAGGGCGCCATTCATGCCTTATTACAGAATTTGCACGCGTAAATCGCGGAGAACGCTATCTTGTGTTTATAAGATCTTTGGTTCACGCTAACAGTATGGGCAGGGATGTAGTTATGGTGGCCGGAGCCACCCAGCCTTGAAGCTAATTTCATAGCCTTCCACCCCAACATTATTACTGTGCTTTTAGATTTCATCAATCCAAGGGCGCCAAGTTGGAAACGCATCCAAATCTTTATTTTGCTGCGTATGGCGATTTCCCTCACGTGATGGCTTCAGGGAAACAATTGTATAGTAAAAACATGCAAATATCATAAATTTGTGGGCGTTGGATTAGTTGCCAGATGATATTTATCTGCTCGCTGAAGTATGTGAGATCGTTTTAATTTCTGGGAGACATGGGACCTTTAATTAAAATGAAAGAAAAATGATAAAGATAATAATAAGGCATAGACATGCACTTTATTCTGAAAATAAAAATGCAAAATAAATTTCACACTATAAACGCTCTTTTGTTGAGACAGTAGACTCACAGTGTAATTTATGTTATTTGTGAGGGGCATACTGTACATCAAAATTTTAACTAAGATTTGCACAGAAAATCATCAGAAAAATACTGTGCAAAATAAAACATTGGTTTATAGGCTATATGAAGACATGGGCTAATATGTTCTAGGTTTCGTCAAATTTTGCAAGGAAATAAGCACTTATATTTTAAATGTGGTAATGGATTTCAAGGCCTAGCCTAGCCTGCCCCTACTGTAATCTTCACATAGGTTATTATTTCTTGTGCAGCAGACTGAAAAAAGCATCATAAAAAAAGAATTTAGCAATCATGAACAAGAATACATGTCTTACTTATCTGGGTGCTGGAGTGAGATGGATCATGACACGGACAAATAGTAGGCTAGTCCCTAGCCTAGGCTAGCTTACTTAGGCCTTAGCCTAGGCTAACCCTAGTACTACTAGGCCTAGGCATAGCCTAGCTAGGCTGGGCCTCCGAGTCCTAACTAAGCCTACCCTAGCCTAGGGCTAGGCCTAGGCCTACTTACTGTTTTACTTTGCACAAAAAAAAGTATTCTCCTTTTTGAATTTAGTTTTTAGACTAACTACTAACTTAACTAGCCTAGGCTCAATAAATTTCATGCGACATGCCCATATCAGCAGGAAAGTCAAGTCCGTCAAGACAACTGGTCAGCAGGTGTAGGCTAGCTACAACACCGTTACAACAAGCCCTCCTCCGTCACTGGTTTGTTTAGCCCAGCCAAGGCTAGCGCTAGGCTACGGCCTGACTGAGGCTAACTTGCCCATGCATGAACTGTATCGTCCTCAAACTAGCATCACCAATCAATAATTATAAAAGAAAATGTTCGTATGATTGGTATACAAGAACATTAAACAGAAAAATATTGAACTTACAGTAGTAAAGCTGTTTCGTAAATAGAGTATGCAGTGAATTTCAAATACTGTAGCCGTTACTTTGTATTTGTTTGATGATTAATTTGCCAGCAGTTACTGCTAGCACACTTCACTGGATCCGCTATTATTTTTCACGTCAGTTCAAAATCTGACATTTGATCACGTGGCATGAAGCGTACTTTTCATTGGTCCCGATGCAAGCACCTTTTCTGACCGTACCGGGGTTTTTTCCGTACGAAACATTTGCATGAAACTTCACTCGGGCCATCTCGGATTGACTCGAGTGAGTACGATACGAGGAACAAGAGCAGACACTTCGCAATGTCGTGACGCTCGAGTTTTACTATTATTGCTCTTTCTATGTTTACCTACGGTAGGCCTATGATATTTCACGGACTTACGTGATGTACGTCACTGTGTAACTAACTGTGACCTTCTTGGATGTTATTAAATGTTAGTATATTATCTACAACAACAACAGCTAGTACCTCCTGTTATACAGTGTAGATAGGTACAGTTATACCAAAGGCTAGAGAGAAAGAGGATAAACTATAGGCCTAACTACAGGCTGAGGTCTTACCTAGCTAGGCCCCTCCTTAAACTAGGCCTAGGATCAGGCTGACACAACTGTCACGCTTCACATACTGCAGACATGGACTGAAATTTTTTTGGGGAAAATGGGACAAAATTGAAGCATGAAATGAAAAATAGAGCGCATAAGAGAAATATTATGAAATAAATAGGCCTAATATACCATTCCGGCGTTATTGAACTTGTCCAAACTATCATTGTAATGTAATTAATGCTAAATAATAATAATAATAATAATAATAATAATAATAATAATAATAATAATA
>NW_022737020.1:206053-206451 GCF_011630105.1 Anneissia japonica | reverse complement strand
AATAATAATAATTTCAGCATTAATTACCTTTGGCCTAAGCCTTGTAATGAAGAACCTACAGATACTGTACTATTACTAGGCCTATAAATAATAATCGCCCAAGGGGAATATCAATATCTTTTGTGTTATTTCCGCGTAACGTCGTTTTTTTAATTGTTCTCTAATTCCTCCATTGTCTAAGTTCCCCTTAATAGTACAGGTAATAATAATAATAATTAATAATAATAATGATCATTTCAGCATTAATTACCTTAGCCTAAGGCTTGAATTGAAGAACCTACAGATACCTGTCTCTTATACACATCTAGATGTGTATAAGAGACAGATACCATTCCGGCGTTATTGAACTTGTAGAAAACTATCATTGTAATGTAATTAATGCTAAATAATAATAATAA
>NW_022737020.1:192363-205795 GCF_011630105.1 Anneissia japonica | reverse complement strand
CCTTTTGACCTCCTGAATTCTGCAATGAGATTTTCGGGTCGATTCAGCCGAGACGGCCCGAGTGGAGTTTCATGTAAATGTTTCGTACGGAAAAAAAAATCGCTACCGGGGTTCAACGGTACGGTAAGATGGGTACATTTACCGTTAGTTCCCATTCAGGCCCATAAGCCCTTAAAGCGCTCGTTAATTATCATCATCAATTAATTAATTAATTAACAATAATTAAAAAAATTCGTATGTGCAGTAATGTGTGCATGTATTTTCACTAAATATTCAAGAAGACATCAAAAAATGTCATGTCACTAAAAAAATTTCAAAGATGAAATTTGAAAATGGGGGTCTGAATGAGTTAACTGTACTGGAATCTCCAGTCCATAAATTTTTTCTTAATCAGTGAAAACTATTAAAAATCACCGTTGTTGCAGCCTACTATTTAATACCTCCCCTTATAATAAAAATAATAATATTAATATACATAAATATATAAATAACAACTAATTATATAATGTATAATAATAATACAAGCTATAAATATACTGTATAGGCCCCTAATAATAACAATAGTATTATAATAATGATGATGATGATAATAATAATAATAATGATAATAATAATAATGATAATAATAATAATAATAATAATATTATTATTATTATTATTATTATTCATAATAATAATAATAATAATAATAATAATAATAATAATAATAATAATAATAATAATAATAATAATAATAATAATAATAAGAATAATAATAAGAATAATAATGTATATTTTATTATAATTCAGATTTGGGGGTGGGGGCGTCCCTGGGCTCCCTCTTTACAAAGTTAAAAAAATATGACAAGAAAGAAAGAAAAAGAAATAATTGATCGCCCATCAAAACGCATCAGAGGTTATTTTCGGACGCCTAGAAAACAAAAATTTTGCTGGGTAGTTTTGTCTCGATCGGCCTCAATTTCGGCACCCTCCCCCATTTAAGTCCCTCCACAATTACAGCACACGGAATAGTTCAGATATTTAATTACCAACCTAAAACTAATTACATTCAGCATAATATTCGATTTTCAGGTCCCAAACTTTTGACCTTTACCATCTTATTTAGTAAAATGCCAATTCCAATAAATGTTTTTCTAACCAGCTTAAAATACTGACTGTATAAGGTTATCAATTATATTCATTTCTTATCGCTCCAATTATCTTTGCCACCTCGGTTAGCCGGTCTGAATTTTATTTGTTTTTGCGTACCTGGTTTTCTGTTGATTTGTGTCTTGTTTCGTCCTGTTCTGCCCGTTTTTTTTCCCCCTTTATTTTTCAGGCTGTTTCAAACACAAGATTTGTTTTCTTATCTTCTCGGGTCATTGCCTTCTTTATTTTTGTTTGTTTTGCATATCTTACAAGTTAATATTATATTATAAAAAAATATCATTTTCTGTTTTATGTTTTGAGAAAAGGAAGTAAATATATTTTACATAGAATTGAATTTATTACAACATACTGGCTATGTAAGGCTAGAACACGAAAGAGGGCGACAGACTGTTTTAACTGTTTGTCAAGTTCGTATCATCCACACTTTGAATCACCTAGTTTAGGTGACGGTTATTTAAATGTTTGGTTTATAAACAAATATTGAATTTCAGGCCCGTAGCCAGGTCATTTCAAGGGGGGTTCTCTGGGCGTAGGGTCCAGGGGCCTGCCTAATGGCCACGGTGGGGTCGGGGGCGAAGGCCCCAAAGCCAGAGCATTTTTTTATGTTTAATGGGTGTATATCATGTTTTAAAAGCAGTTATGTTTTGAAAAAGATCTATGTAATAAAAAGGTGGTAATATAATAAAATTAGAAAATATTTTCTGAGAATAGGCATGTTTAAATAACACCGAAAGACCCCTCATCGCATAATCAATATCATACTGAACACATTTATTATTATTATAAAAAAAAGCTATACTATTCCTCTTCTTCCTCCTCTTTCTATTATTCTTCTTCTACTACTTCTTCTTGACTCCCATTTTGTACACTGAAAATAATAGTGCTATTTTACTACATGGCTAAAAAAGGTACAAATCTTGTCATTACTACTGACAGGGCCATCGTTAGATTAAGTCAGAGCCCAAAATATACCATCATATTCAATACGTTATCTGACATCTGACAACTTTAATACAGTTATTTGTTATATACTAGGCCTAATTCGAAATTATTATTTTAAGACTTTAACATAATACATGCTGATTAATAATAGCTGAGATTTGATGCACATTTTAGAATTAATAATCGGTTTTTAGTATATCTTCCTGAATATTTATTGTCTACCAAATGAAATATGAATTATATGCATCTTTAGAAATACAATTTCTACAATATTAATCTCGTTTTGGATGAATTCAAGATTATGCTCAAAAACCGATTAAAAAGTCTAAGGATAGAAAACACAAACATGGACATTGATACCGAATGCAACCACATAACAAACGTGTTGAAGGAAGAAGCAATGAATCTTGCACATCACAAAAAATAACTTATCACAAATCTGAAGAGAATAAAAAAATAGAGATCTTAGACAAACGAAGGAAAAAACTTAGAGAAATCGAAGACAAAACATTAGTTGAAAAAATAGAATACGCAGAAACTATAAAGACAGTGAGGAAAAAACGAAAACAACGAACCAGAAAGAGAAAACATAAAATAGTCATAGAAATTCTAGAAAGTGGAAGAGGCCCCAAAAACATAAATAAGTTAAACAACAAAAAATCAAGAATCAACCAACTCAAACGGAAAGATGGAAGTATAACATCAGATAGATCAGCAATACTAGAAATCTGTTCGGACTTCTACACAGATCTTTACGCTTCAACAAAGACAGTAAAAAAGAAGAGCGAAACTGAAACAAATACACTACCAAATATAATACCATCAGAAGTGGAAGATGCCATCAGAAAAATGAAGAAAAACAAAGCACCAGGACAGGACAATTTGACAAGTGACCTCATTAAACTAGGAGGGGAGGAAATAGTTAAGCAACTAACAAAGATGTACAAATAATATTACACGAAAAGAAAATCCCAATCACATGGAAAGAAGCAAAAGTAATTCTACTACACAAGAAAGATGACAAGACAGATATAAAAACTATAGACCAATCAGCCTTCTCTTTAATAATCTCTAAGATATTTGCCAGAATAATTCAAAATAGACTAAAGAATATATTGGATCAACAACAACCAAGAGAACAAGCCGGCTTCAAGGGAGGCTTTTCCACAACAGATCATCTACAAACAGTAAACCAGCTCATAGAAAAAACAAATGAATTTCAACTCAATTTGTGTTTGGGATTCATAGACTACCAAAAAGCTTTTGACAGCATTAAACATAGGGATATGTTTGCTGCACTACGTAACATGGGAATCGATGAGGGTTACATACAAATAATAGAAGAAATTTACACGAATGCAAACGCAAGAATTCACATAGATAATGACATATCAAAAAAAGTGCAGATAAGAAAAGGTGTTAGACAAGGAGACTCATTGTCCCCCAAGATATTCACAGTCACACTGGAAGAGGTATTTAAGAAATCAAACCTAGAAGATAAGGGGATTAACATAGATGGAGAACAACTCACAGATTTAAGATTTGCAGACGATGTAATACTTATCACAACATCAGTCAAGGATCTAGAACACCAGCTACGGATTTTAAATAAAGAAAGCAAAAAGGTTGGTCTACAAATGCACACGGGAAAGACTAAATAAATGACGAACTATAAATCACCAGATAAAATAACAATTGAAAATCATCAGATAGAAAGAGTCGACAAATACACATATCTTGGACAATCGTTGAAAATGAAAGATACCATGAAAGAAAAAGTACCTATTCGGATAAAGGAAGATTGGAAATGCTTTGGAAGATATAAGGATATATTAACTAACAAAGAAATACCAACTTCCTTAAAAAGAAAAATCTTCAACCAATGCATCCTGACCAAAATGACATATGGCGCAGAGGTATGGTCAACTACAAAAGAAATGGAACAGAAACTAATAACTACACAAAGAGCAATGGAGAGAAGAATGCTGAACATATCACTACGTGATAAAGTGAGACACGCCATCATTAGAAATCAAACAAAAGTAGAGACATCATAGAGAAGATCAAGGAAATGAAGTGGAGATGGGCTGGACACATATCAAGAGTTCAAGACAACAGATGGACCAAGAGACTAACGGAATGGCAACCACGGACAGGAAAGAGAAGGAGAGGAAGGCAGATAAGAAGATGGAAAGACGAACTAACCTCATATATGGGAACAACATCATGGAATAGATCGGCAGAAGACAGAAAGAAATGGAAATTGCTTCAGGAGGGCATCATTCAGCAGTGGATAAACGTAGCCTAGATGATGAATCTCGTCTTTATATGGATAAATGTTCGATAAATTCTATCTTTCATAAAAAAAAAACAAAAAAAAAAACAAAAAAAAAACGAAATTCAGCGCGTCTATTTCCATTCTAATCAATGGCGTTTGCAAACGTGCACTGACGTCAATGTCGAATTCCGGACTTTCGACGGTAAGCTGGCCTGCCTGCCCCGGTCCCATCCCAGGCCAACCAATAATAATTATTAAACAAAAGGTGTTGCCTACACTAGTCGGGGTATAATTCTGTCTCTAAATGACCGAGGAGCGAACCTAGCTAGTAAACATCTAGGCTAGGCTAATTGATTTTGAAATCAATTAGTTTTCTTCTTTGCAACAGCGGACGAAAAAAGTCAGTTATTCTACGACGTTTCATGGTTCTTTAAACACTTATTTTGACGCACTCCGTTCTGTAGTGCGTGTCTGCTGTTGAAAACAAACTTCCTAGCCTAATTTTGTGACTGGCTATGATGACTGCGATGGACCATGTTGATTTATTAATAATATTTTGTTTGGGATGGAAAAAAAGAGTCAATATCCCCAAAATGCTCCATCAGCACATAGTTTAGTGTGCGCTATGAACAGTATGGCTATGGAATTTACTAACCACACAATCCACAGTCAGGTAATAATTAAGTCGCAAAACTTTATCTGCATTTGGTGGATTAAGTCTCAAAACTTTAGCTTCGTTTGGTGGCACCATTTACTCTAGGTAGACGGCGACCGGTTTCGTTAACGGTTGGTACATTTCTTACAAACATTCAGCCAACAAAGGCCAGTGAAAGTTGACACGGCAGCCGGGTTTTTATCGATGTTTGCCATCCTTATTTGTGCAATCGTAAAGTCATGGGGTCATGGTTTGCTGGAGTTGCGTTCAATTTAAATCTCCGAACTTCTGAAGCTGAGATTCTATAAATGTAGGCTTGTATCGCAGGCTACAATTTAAAAACGGGTTACCAAATAATTAGGTGCTAAATTTTGACTTAATGCTAGGTAAGTTAAAAACAGACATTCCTTCCGAGTGGGACTCATTCAAAAATTCGATGGGGTTCGCTAGAAAACAGGGGGGCTCGCTAGAATAGGGGGTTCGCCCGAACCATAAAACCCCCCTGCCCTGGCTACGGGCCTGTAATTTAGAATGAAAATATGCAATAATAAGCAAGGCACATGTCATAGAACCACAGGTGACTGGACGCTTAAACCACCATTCCATTGTGGTCAAGTTGTGCTGACGTTCGCCATGTCGCCATGTTTGTGGAAGGTCACAGGCTCGAGTCTCGGTTGATTTTTTTTCTTTCTTTGTCAGATTCCCCTTTTGTTACCTTTCTATTGTCTTTTCTACATGATTTATATAAAAATGTTTATATGTTTCTGTTTTACTGTCAGTGTCAATGGTCATATATATATTTATATAGCGCCTTCCACAGAAAAAACCGCCTCAAGGCATCTATATGTGTTCTAAATAGGAACACTTGATAGGATTGTGCTTTAAAGTAGCAGCTGGACTTACTCTTATATCTTAACTTTAGTATGGTTTGGATTTAGAGTAGGAATTATATGTTTTGATCTTAGATTCAGCAGAGTACAGTATTATTTAATCATAAATTGTATAGGAACAGTTGCGTATCTAGAAGTAACAGGGGGATGATGTGTGGACGCAAAGGTGCAGGGGGGGGGGGCTCAATGATTTTTTTTTCTGTGGGCGTTAATTTGCAAAATAATCTGATAGGCCTATTCAATGATTTTAACTACTTGAGCTGACTTTTTTGCTTCCAATGGGAAGGGGGCGTAAGTGTTTTTGAAGAGTGTCCCACTCCTCCCCCACACACACCCTTGACATGCCACTGTAAAGAGACCATTACAAATTTGATATTTATTTATATTTTAGTTCAGCTCTTATTAAGTCACATTTTAAATGATATTGATAAATGCTATGAACCAGAAAATGTACACACTGCAATCACCACTAGGACTACTAATTAATGGCTTATGGATATGAAAAATGAATATAGCAGCCATTTTAGATGACTTTTTACGCCGTGGTGACGCTGGTAGGGTCAATTTTCGTCGGAAGGTATCAAGATGACAAACAGTTTCATTGAACTAAATTCTTGCTTATGTTAACCACATCATTTTCAACTAGTTTTCAACTGTCATTTTATCTTTTTTTCGGTGATATTCCTATTCTCAATAATCTATAAAACACCCACATAACAATGTCACGTTAGATCGATCGGTGGGGACGCCGTGGCGACGCTGGTAATGTGTCGGAAGCCAGTGGCGTAGGTTATGGACAGTGCAGTCAGCTGTCTCTTATACACATCTAGATGTGTATAAGAGACAGATATATATATATATATTCTAGGATTTATATTGCAATTATTTTGTTAAAACCTAATTTTCGGCAGCGGCCATTTTAAAATTCAAAATGGATGCCCTAAATATTAATAAAGAAAACTGGCACTCATTTTTTTTTTAATCAATGATTTTTTTTCTTATCCCCTATTTGGCGAGGCGTAACAAATTCAAGAAGGTGTATTGTGAGGTATATTTGGTATACCAAAACGGACTTTGGTCATGTTCCAACTCCAGAGCTATAATCAGTGGCGGATCCAGTAAACGGAAAGCTGAATATTCATAGATTCCCATTGAATGAAAAACAAAATTCACCATCAAAACACTAATTTCAATATGAATTAAATGAACAAAATTAAATTAAATTAAATTGGTTCGTGTGGGAATCGAACACACAACCTCCAGGTTTGCTATTCATTATTCACCATCAACTAAACTGCCTTAAAAAAATGGTTCGTGTGGGAATTGAACACACGACTACCAGGTTTGCTATTGATTATCCACCTTCAACCTTAAAAAAAAAAATAAAAAAAATTGGTTCGTGTGGGAATCGAACACACAACCGCCAGGTTTGCTATCATTATACACCATCAACTAAACTGCCTTAAAAAAAATAAATAAAAAAACTGGCTCGTGTGGGAATCGAACCCACGACCTTAAAAAAAAAATAAAATAAAAAAAAAATTAAAAAAAAAACTTGCCCCGTGTGGGAATCGAACCCACGATCGCCGAGTTTACTACTCCTGATCCAGCATGACTAAACGGAGGGAGGTAAACCGCGGCCCCTAAACCATAAATGCGATAAACCTAGCACCACACCAAGTACCAGTTAGTCAACTCTGATCCTACTAGAAAAAAATCTTTGTATATATACACTCCAGGTTAATATTACGCATGGTCATGGTGTCAAAAAAATGGGCCGTGGGCCAAGAGGGTTTATTTTTTGTCTAAAAATGTATAATTAAATTTATAATCGATTTATAATTGTTACCATCTCCATAACTTACACACTTTTTTTAAATAGACAAAAATGTTTTAAAAATTCATTATGCAAATTAGAAAAAAAATAGACCAATCACGTTACGGGATTGAATGTATTGCACTCGTTGATGACGTCGCGAATTGCGAAATAACAACAAACAAGAACCTTTCACGTCCCAGCCTGGGAACCAGGCAATTCGAGCGGATACCACTTCGAGCGAAGGCCAATTCGATCGAATTCGAGCGGATTTTTTTTCGAGCGGATGCTAGTTCGAGCTGAAGAACATCCACTTGTGCGAACAACAACCTGTGCGAGTTATATACGAATTACTTTAAAATTTCTATTATTTCTATTTTTGTATAAGCCATGCTTTGCCTTGGAGGCAGGGGAAAGCCCCAGTCGGTTCCGGGGAAGACGGAGAATACGCCTATAGCCTTATGTATAAGAAGTCGTATTTAATGTATTTTTAGGTTAACAAATAATAAAGTTCTATTTGTTCTGAGTGTATATGGTAAGTTAATCCTATTGGGAATAGGAATTTCCTTTATAGCCTGCCATCTCTATCTTAAAGTAAATAAATAAATAAACAAACAAACATACCCACATTCATAAAAATAATGATATATCTTAAATTATACTAACTTAGTCAATGTTATCCTTTAAAAAAATAATTTAAATTCCTATGATGATTAACAATTACACAATCAAAGTTGCTCCCATGTACAAATATAGGCCTAAATCGTAAATCTACAAATACAATTACAAAATTATATCATTCAATTACAAATGTAGTTTGCTTTTTTTAAATACAAAACCCCAATCGGTGGCGGATCTGGGGGGGGGGGGAGTGGTGAATACGGTGGCTAGCCACCACCCCCCCCCCTTTGTTTACCGTGAACAAAAAATAATGGTCACTCGTCTTGTGTGTGTGCTTCTCGTGCACTCTAGTATAACATGCACTTTCTTTTTTAAGCATTTAAATTTGTTGCTTGAAGTTTTCTCAGGGCATTGCCGATTTAATTACCAAATTGGGGGACTTCGTCTTCGCTTCGCATCGTTAAAAGCTATATTAAGTATTAGCACATTACAGTGGCGGATGGGGGGGTTCAGGGGGTTCGGACGAACCCCACTCTGTGAAGAAACGTAACAAAATACTATGGGTCCTGGCTTACAAACTTCATGCTAACGCGGGTCCAGACCTTCGCCCACTGCGCCCAGGCGAAGGTCAGGGTGAGAATTCAAAATAAAATGTTGACCATTTTTTCCAACAATCATACTTACTTTTCTTGACACTTATTTTGAACATTACCATTAGGAAAATGTTTAAATCCACACTATCCTATACATTACACTTTTAAACTGATTGTACTGTAGGCCCTACCAGAAAGAGAGAGAGAGAGGTATATTTCCAATACATTATGGTCTTCCACTTCTATAGCGCATGATACAGTGCATAGCAAACGTTATGTAACTACTAATAATACTTAGGTCCAGTGGCGTAGGTTATGGACAGTGCAGTCAGTGCACAACACTGGGGCCCGGGGTCTAATGATCTAAAAATATAACTTTAAAAAAATCCTATTTAAACTTTAAAAGGACCCTTCAATAATTAATAGGTTTTAGATGCTATATATTTTTTATTATATTCATTACAATTTACCTATTACCTATTTCCCAAACGTTGCAAGTTAAAAAACAACAAAACAAGCCCTTACGTATACGATGCACTACTTTTTTGAAATCACATTTCTAAAGCAATAAAATACCGTCACCCACATTTGTGTTTGTGCTGTGGTATTAAAGTTGGTTGAACTATTATTGTGTACGTTTTTAAACACTTCAAATCATCATAACCTCATGAATACATTTTACATTCAATTCACTGCAAGTAGGTCGATGACTGTTCTATTATTGAATGGTAAATGTTATTTTCGTGACGATAGACAATACCTGGATTTGTGTCAGGACAATCAATTAGGGGGCCTATATGTATTTTGCCCAACCTGTCGTGAAAATATATTGAATACTCAGTGCGTGATTCAATATACATTTTTAAATCACATTTCTAACGCAATAAAATATCGTCACGCACATTTGTATATGTGGTATGACTGTGTCCCACTATAGCCAATTTGGCAACCACTGGACACAATGAAAAGAATAGGATTTTTTTTTAAAATATTAAACAAGATATTTCACTGTGTCCCACTATAGCCAATTTAAGGCACATAGGAAAATAATTATTAGATCACTAAAAACAGGTTTAATTTTTATTGTTTTTTTTTTTTAAAGAAAACGTATTTCCAATCACAAAATTACATTGGTTTTTTATGCTGTTAAAAAAATGATGCAGCCAACATTTTTTAAAATTTCCGCATCAATATTTCCCAATTTTGTTGACGCGGGCTGGAGTGATGATCTAATAATTTTTTTGTATAGGCATAATTATGATCTGTTCATTGTGCGTTCGATTTTGATAATGATAGAAATGATAGGAACACTGTATGATCAATGTGCGCCAAAATAAATAGATGATTAACATAAAAAGTATGATGCCGTTTATTTGTACAATACTGCTATTGTTTCTAAAGTTTGGTGGAGTAATGTAGTTCATGTGGTTATCATTGGAAAGTTATTGATCTATTAGTAAATTTTATAATCTGGTTGTTGTACGCATATAGACATAGTTTTTACATTTTTCATTTTATTTCTTTATTCATGTTCTTTGCAATTCATTACAAAGTAAACTCAACCATACATATTCAAAACAGAGCGACGAAAAGGACCTCCACGAAACTCTTAGGAGCTTTTAAAATGGAGACTCGGTGTTAAAATTAAAGTTTGTTTAGACATAAAGACAGTATATAACTGCCTAACTACAAAGATACACCCTCTCTCACCACAACAGTCATATTTGATCTTTGCAATTCATGACAAAGTAAACTCAACCATACATATATTCAAAAACAGAGCGACGAAAAGGACCTCCACGAAACTCTTAGGAGCTTTTAAAATGGAGACTCGGTGTTAAAATTAAAGTTTGTTTAGACATAAAGACAGTATATAACTGCCTAAATACAAAGATACACCCCTCTCACCCCAACAGTCATATTTATTTGATTTACATTTATTTTGAACCTTGCCATTAGGACATTGTTTAAATCCACACTAGCCTATATTTTACACTGATTGTACTGTCGGCAATACCAGAGACGTTCATTCCAATTACATTATGGTCTTCCATTTCTATAGCGCATAATACACAGTGCATGACAAACGTCACATAACCACTACTAATTCCACCTAAATTCGGAGTCGCTCGCTCAGTCTTACATGTGTAATTGTTCGTATTGACACTGTGTTTTTAGCATTGTTTTAAAGTAATAACCTGTCAGACATTTACATGAACAACAAAACGAATGGAAATATATTTGTCTTAACTATTGTTTTCAGCAAAGTGGCATATCCATATTTTGAAGAAGGGGGTGCTGATGTAATGAGAGTCCACATCACGTCAGTACCATCGTGGTTGGCGGTGACGCAAACATTTCAGTATTTTATACCACTGGATGCCCCAAAATGGAACTTACCTTACCTATTAAATAATAATGTTTTTGACAAATTGAGTAAAAAAAAAACCCAATTAATTAATTAGGTACCGTACCCGAAAATGAAATTTAAGTACTTACTATTCTAAAAACTACCATACTCACCTGAGCCCCAATTCAACTAAGCCCCACTATGGTTGGTACTGGGGTGAGAACATTTTAAGAAGTTGAGACTCGTTAGATGCACAAAAAAGCACTTGAATACTACAAAATTTACGATATCTGAGCCCCACCATGGATTTGGGGCGCAGATAAGTAAATTGCAATTTGAAACTTTATAGATGCCCCAAAACAACACTCGGATATTTAAAATTTATGAGAATTTTAATCCATCTATCTCAGCCCACCATGGTTGAGGCTGAGGTAAAACAATTTTAAGAATTAGGGACTTTAAATGCAGGAAAATGGCAAATACATAAAAACAACAAAAATTACTATATCCACAAAGGCCTATCCCCATCATGGAGGTGAGATAATGTTAAAAATTGGGGAATTTTGATGCCGCAAAATGGCAATGTCATACATAAAAACTAGGAAAATTACTATATCCACCTGAGCCCCGTGATGTTTTTGGCTGCATGAGATAAAGTTGGAGAATGGCACTTTAATACTTAAAATTTATGTTAGTTATTCATTTGAATAGTGGATGTCAACGGGACGCAACTGCCAAAAAACTTGGCAGCGAAAGGACGCTACCAATAAACAATCAACAAACTACCGGGTTTCTGGGTTGATTTCCAAGGTACTACATGGCTCAACTATTTTTGACTTTAGGGTTAATTGGTAAAAATCGCACACAAATCATACGACGTCACTGACAACGCTGGGGACGGCAATTCGATTTTGGGATTAATTTTCCGAATAAAGTTATACTAAATAACTTCTAATGACAACTTATTGTCTTCAGTTGTCTTTGTTGGTCATTCAACTGTCATTTTATCTATTTTTTCGGTGATAGTTTCGTCGGAAGGTATCAAGATGATAAACAAGTTTCATTAGACTAAATTCTTGCTTATGCCACTGCGGTGGGGTTCCAGGCAGCCACGGATATTTGACGAATTATGGCGAATTTTTATTACTTTTTTGATAGGCATCGAGCTACTATAATATGACTTCATGTGGGCTATGTTTTCTAATGTCGAAATCAGCTACCAAAACCAGAAAATTTTGAATAAAACAAGAAACAAAGAGTTTGCAAAGTAACCATCTAATTTCCTTACAAATCCTCTTTCTTTAAAGTGAAATTCTACATTATGGAAATTTTGCACGAAATCTGTCAACCACGATGTCAAGGTCGAGGTTACTTCCACTATCGAGATGTATTCCAAGCATCATGAGGCTATCCAAACGAGAATTTGTCATAACAGAACGCAAAATATTTTAAATTAGTGTCATTGAACTATTATTATTATTAGTATTAATATTATTATTATTATTATTATTTATTATTTATTATTATTATTACTATTATTAAAATTAATATTATTATTATTATTATTATTATTATTATTATTATTATTGGCGCCACCACTGGATTCTGCTGTATATCTTGCTTTCCTTGCTTTGCCATTTTCGATAGGTGAATAGGACCTAATTGTAACTTTAGAGCACTGGTGAATATTTATTACTTTGTAATTTGCATAACGAATTATTTATAAACCATGCTTCCTACGATGTCATTATTTAGATGTAATGGTACTCGACTTCAACGGTCATTTAGGCCATAATTGGAAGTAAAAACCATTATTTAGATATAACGACCTAGACACGATAACACGTGTGCATTACATATAATGAGTGTGAAGTCCAAGCATTATGGTTTTGCGACAGCTATTATTTATTTATAATGAAATGTAAAAGCAGTTATTTATAAATAATGAGTTTTAAGTCAATTCGTTATCTGTCTCTTATACACATCTAGATGTGTATAAGAGACAGCATTTTACATTCAATTCACTGCAAGTAGGTCGATAACTGTTCTATTATTGAATGGTAAATGTTATTTTCGTGACGATAGACAATACCTGGATTTGCGTCAGGAGAATCAATTAGGGGGCCTATATGTATTTT
>NW_022737020.1:187903-192212 GCF_011630105.1 Anneissia japonica | reverse complement strand
TGCTGTATACCTTGCTTTGCCATTTTCGATAGGTGAATAGGACCTAATTGTAACTTTAGAGCACTGGTGAATATTTATTACTTCGTAATTTGTAACGAATTATTTATAAACCATGCTTCCTACGATGTCATTATTTAGATGTAATGGTACTCGACTTCAACGGTCATTTAGGCCATAATTGGAAGTAAAAACCATTATTTAGATATAACGACCTAGACACGATAACACGTGTGCATTACATATAATGAGTGTGAAGTCCAAGCATTATGGTTTTGCGACAGCTATTATTTATTTATAATGAAATGTAAAAGCAGTTATTTATAAATAATGAGTTTTAAGTCAATTCGTTATTTATATATAATGAATTCAGTGAACTTATTATATATAAATAATTGTAAGTTACTCTTATTATTTATATATAATGATTTGTTACCTTTTCATTTTTTTTTATATATAATGGAATCAGTGAAATTATTATATATAAATAATTGTAAGTTATTTTTCATTATTTATATATAATGATGTGTTTCCCCTTCCTTATTTATATATAATGAAGCCAGTAACCTTATTATATATAAATAATGTTTGGTTAGCCTTTCATTATTTATATATAATGTAATCAGTAAACTAATTATAATATATAAATAATGAAACGTTAACGCAATTATTTACATATACTATTTTAGACGTAAATGCACTATATATAAATAATGGGTGATCTAGTCAATTATATGTTAAATAATGAATTATATATAAATAATTGTGTTAAATAATAAATTTACACTTGGCGCCTCATACATTTGTACCTCCTAGCTACCCGAACTGAAATAGTAGACTCCAAACAAACGTAGCGCGGTTATTGAGATCGAACATGACCGAAGCCTGTTGATAGCTCTATGGTTTTGGCATACTTACCTGGTATTGTGCGACAATGTACGGCGATACGTGTGGAAGAGAGACTACTAAAATACACATGTGCCACCACCCGGTGAGTGAGTTCAAAGGTTAATTTAGTACTGAGCCGTACATTAAATTGTTGCATGGGCTACATTTATTAAAGTACAGTACAGTGTTTTGTTTTCTCTTGGAAGTTGGGGTTCAGATAAAAGTAAAATGTCGGTTCATGATCGCAGAGTATTATCAGTACAAAGCCATGTTGTGTCAGGATATGTTGGAAACAAAGCAGCCGTCTTCCCAATGCAGGTGAGACTTAGCCTAGGCCTAGTTTTAGTATAGTATAGCCTAGGCTAGTAGTAGGGCCTAGGCCTAGTCTAGAGTCTAGTAGTACTACAGTAGTAGTAGTAGGATAGTAATTTAGCTAGGCCTAGCCGGGTCTTGGTGGATAGGCTAGGCCTATGCCTATACAGCTTAGCATAGGCTAGAGAGTTCCTCCTCTCTCAGGGGGTATCTCAGGGCCCGTTTACGAACTTTCGTAGCTTACGTCAGGCGTAAGCTAATTCACGGATTAAAATTCCAAAGTGTTCACACAAACGGCGTTCCTATATTAACGCTGGCGTTAAACTAGTAGTAATATAGGCCTATGGGGGAATAGTTTTAGTTTTAAATAATGTATGGGTTCTTAACTGTAGTAAAATTAACATTGGATCAGTAAAACTTTTAAATCTGTGAATTGTTCGAAGTGAACTTATATGATTATTGTAACAATTTTACTTTGATTTTTCAGCTAGCATTGTTGGTGTTGCAGGTTTTAATAGACAGTCTAAATAGGTTAAAATATCTTACAAAACACAATCAACAAATCATATACATTATAACTAAGTAAAATGCAATAGAAAAAGACCCCCTTTACCATTTCATTTATAGAGAGCACAGGAAATGGCCCAAAAATGTTAATTGAATGGACCCCATAGTAATAATTACGAGTTTTCTGTCCTAATAATACCGGAAAATAGAGTGTAAATAATATTGCAGTCCAACTTTTGATGGCCCATCATTTTCGCCTGGCCCACAAGGCTTGTGCCTTATTTGCCTAATGGTTAATCCGGCACTGCACAAGAAAGAGACCAAAGTAGCTTAATATATTGCAATCGTGATTGGTCAATCTCTTGAAATGAGGTCAAATCATTCAAGCATCACTGGCGTTAGCTCAGTGGCGTTAACTAATCTGGGGTCTACAGGTAGCGTTAATAACGCCAAGGACGTGGCGTAGTGAGTGGCGTTAACAACGCCACTGCCTAGTTCACACACAAAGGCGTACGCTACGCCAGACTGAAGCCAGCCTTACGCCGTGTGTGTGAACATAGCCTAAGTTTGGAGGGTTGTAGGCTGCCTCGGGCACAATAGCCCACAGCATGGTGTTAAATAACCTTACTTTTACGAGAAATCTATTCAGATTAAGCACTTGACTCTGAATTTCTTTTCATCCATGCTTTCGTCCAGTGACATCGCTTGAGTAGTCCTCTTTTTATAAATTATATTATCCAATTTTTAAGCCGAAATATTAATTTTATTTTTACAACAACATACCCCTTTACAATGGCTGCAGCTGAACAGAGTGGGTGGACTGACGAAGCAACCCAAACGTTAATTAGCATATGGGGAACGACATCCATACAAGATGGTTTTGATGGAACCCGACGGAACGCCGCCGTTTATAAAAAAATCGCACAGAAGATGCGGGAAATGGATTATATCTTTACGTACGCACAGATAGTTACCAAACGTAGAAAATACACCAAGGAAAAGGACTCCAACGGGAAGTCAGGAGCCCCCCCCCCAACAGAATGGCCATATTTTGAGATGATGAACGAAATTTTTGGCGATAGCCCATTTCTTGTCCTTCACACACTGTTGACACATCGTTGTAGAACTACTGTAGTAGTAAAGTAGCAGTAGTAAGTCTATAGGCTATTTTTTTTTTCTTTGTTTTTTGTAATTTTCCCAGTTGGCCTAGGCTCTAGTTTCGGTAATTCGTTGTTGAATTGCCTTGTTGGGCTGAGGAAGGCTAAGCGGTGAAGTGTTTGTTTTGTTTACATGAAAGGCCTATACCTTACGGTCCGTATCCGAATAACTAGGGGTTCGTAAACAAGCGATCTAATGACCTACCCTCTGGGCATTATGACATTTTTTACTTATCCGGTTTCGTTGGAAGTTCGTAGACACAACCTCAGTAAGGCCTAGCCTAGCTAGGCTTGTGGCTAGCTGGCTTGGCCCTTGCCTAGGCCTACTCTCTGTGCAGGCAAAGCGGCAAGGCCTGTAAGTCCTTTTAGGCTAGGCTAGATAGGGTATTTTAAGAGTCTCCTACCTATAAAAGCAGGGAAATTGTAGGCCTAGGCCCTATGCATTTGTGCAGAAAGTCGCTTGCTTGGAAAAAGGTGCGCCGAATCGTAAATGCTGATAAATTGCATTGGTTAACAGTATGTTTTTTTTTTATTTCATTTTATTGTTTTTTTTTTTTCTTTGAGAGCAGGGCTATCTCTAAGACGACAGTGGCTACACTTTTGCTGCTCCCTGGCTCAACTACAGTAATTATTCTTATATGTTTGTGAATTTCTGTTTTTTTGTATTTTTAATGTTTGATATTGTTATTTGTTTTGCGGAAATGAATAAAATTAGGCAGTGTATATTATGCCGGCACCGGCCAATATGCCAACATCGATATAATGCCGGTCTATTTCTCTGATTGGCTAATGTAAATTATGATGTCATCAAGACCACCGCGTGAATGAAGAATCGGGAAAGAAACACGAAAAGCTGAATTATCTATAGGCTGGTGATTTTTTTTTTTTGATCTCGAAACAAAAACAAAAAGAATTTGAAGAAAACTAAAAAAAAGAAAAGGAGGCTGAGAAAAAGATAAATTTCAAGACCTTGGCGAACAGAGGGATTCGTAGTGCTGACAGTGACAGTAGTATAGGCCTACCTTTTTGCCAACCTAGGGCAGGCTAGACAAACTGATACAGTAGTGAT
Organism: Anneissia japonica; assembly: GCF_011630105.1. Taxonomy (NCBI): domain Eukaryota; kingdom Metazoa; phylum Echinodermata; class Crinoidea; order Comatulida; family Comatulidae; genus Anneissia; species Anneissia japonica. Next base: position 188,282 of record NW_022737020.1, on the reverse strand, counting down.
GATGATTGGGTTTAGGGTAGATAAAGTAGACCTACCTTCTTGCTAGCCTAGGGCAGGCTAGACAAACTTAGATCCATTCAACCACCGTGACTTTGGGCTAGTGATGATTAGAGATTCATCCCGCCGTAGGACGGATGATTGTTGGTGCAATTTTTTGAAGTGCATCACACGGTGATTGTCTTTAATCGATAGACTGCTCTGACTGAGACAAACTGTACATCCTTACTTTACATCATCAATGATATACATATATATATAATGGTCTTTAATACTGTATGTATTTTTTGTATTATTTTGTAATTTTTCCCTACGGCTACGGTATATATTCGAATATATACTATTTAAATGTCTTATGTTTTTGAATACAATCCATTTATCC
>NW_022737020.1:181149-187890 GCF_011630105.1 Anneissia japonica | reverse complement strand
GAAACAACCCCCCCCCCCCCCCCCGTCGGGGAGAGAAACCACTTTTTATTGGGGAGAAAAACAATTTCTACTAATAGACTAATAAAATCGGTTAAATAAGCCTTTGAAACCACTAGTTTTTTTGGGTTTTTTTTGGCGGGGGAAGGGCTTCGTTCCTGGACCACTTTCGAAAGCTTTTAGGGAGGCCCGCCCACGCCCACTTTGTTCTGGTCGGGGACTTTGACTCCTGTCGGCGATCCTGGCGCCGTCGCTACTTTCATCAAGATGCTAATTACTATAAATACCCATGAAACCTATCAGTCTTTTGAGCCGCTCACTATTTTCATTACTTTAATTTAGTTTTATATTTGTCCAATATGCCTACTTATATATTTAAGTATAGGCCTACTTTGAAATGTTATTCAAATAATAATAAAATACTGTCTGCCTAAAAATACAACAGACCAACAAATCACTGTTTTATATCACTTTGAAATTAATGGTCATGTGAGCCCGTATAAGCACACACACACGTCTATACAGCAAACGGTTAAATACAAGTTTCCCGTTTTCGTTTTTCATTGTGCCTGACCTTTGACCCTGGCTCTTCAAAATTGAGTCACTTCCAGATCTCTAGTAAAGGAACATTGTGGCCAAGTTTGACAAATTTCTAAAAAAAAAAACTGTTTCAAAAAGTTGTTTTTTGTTGATTGTGATTGTGACCTTTCAACATTCAAATACTTTGTGATCTTTGGTCATGGAACATTGTGACCAAGTTTGACAAGTTTGTGATTAAAATTATTGGCTGTAGACAAATAAATAAAAAAACAGTTTTTTCGTTGATTGTGACCTTGACTTTGACCCTGATCCTTCAAAATTTAATCAGCTCTAGATCTTAGGTAAATGAATATTGTGACCACCAAGTTTGACAAATTTCTGATAAAAACTATGGGCTGTAGGCTGTTCACAACAAATATGCCAACAGACAGATAAATAAAAAAAAATAAATAGATAAATAAACAGGGGCAAAAACGTAACCTCCTGCCAACTTCGTTGGTGGAGGTAATGAGATCTTTAGTCATGGAAGATTGTGACCAAGTTAATCTCATTTTATGTTATTCCTCCAGCTAGAACTATTCCCTCCTCATCCACATATCATCGCACCCTAGAATAAGCCAGCCAGTGAGTGTTAAGAATATTTACTGTTTCTTTACATTTCAACAGGTTCTAGGTTATGAAGTTGACTTCATCAATTCTGTACAGCTATGCACTCACACACAATATGAATTAATCAAAGGCCAAGTCTTGAATGCTGATGAACTCAAGTGTTTATATGATGGTATAAAAGGAAATGGTATTAATAGATATTCTCATCTGCTAACTGGTGAGTAATAACAGCAGTAATATAGTAGTGGCTACAGTTACACCAGCTATTTTTTTATTTCCTAATCCTGATTGGATGTTCTTGAACTATAATATAATCCATATTGTACATACAATATCATCCAATCACATTAAGAAATTCGTTAACTATAGCCATCCTGCCTTTGTTTATTCATATACAGTGCAGGCGTGGTTAGGCAGGTTCTCATGATGGCGCTCTTCTAAGGCAATCTGTCCAGGACCAAATCTTGGTCAACATCTCATTCCCCTGCACTGTGTTTTTTATACCTTTTTAGCGAACCCGCCGCCTGCCAATCATGGTGGTTTCGGATAAAAATAAAATTTTATTTTTGGCCAATTAGCGTAAAGGCTGCCATGAAAAATGGAAATTTCAGAAAAAATTATTTTTTTTGAATTTTTTTATCGTTCCTGCCGCTGCCTTGTAATCGCCAAAAACAAAAGTTATGTATTTCTTCCTAATTACCGGTACATAGACTTCAAGCATTAAGCCATCTACAATTCTGTACAGCTATGCACTCACACACAATATGAATTAATCAAAGGCCAAGTCTTGAATGCTGATGAACTCAAGTGTTTATATGATGGTATAAAAGGAAATGGTATTAATAGATATTCTCATCTGCTAACTGGTGAGTAATAACAGCAGTAATATAGTAGTGGCTACAGTTACACCAGCTATTTTTTGATTTCCTAATCCTGATGATTGTCTTACACTATTCAGACTAGACTCATTGCGACAGGTTGCGATGTAATCGGTGGTAAAAAGTTGTAAATCCAAATTGTTCTCAACCATTCAGTAAAAGTAACACTGTACAGTATATTAAAGATATATGGTATAAATTGTAGGCAATGCTGTAGCGAGGATTTTCAAACAGTGTGGGACAATATCAGGGTGGACCCACTTTACGCGTATTTAAATAATGTGGAACCATTTCCTATCCTCCCAGTTTACGCAAAAATATGAATAATCTGGACCCATTTTCTTTAAGTTCGACCCATTTTACACAAAATATGAGAAATCTGGACCCATTTTTAAAATGTGGACTCATTCTTTGTGGACCCAATAGAAAAATTGACTGTTCCAACTGCCCCAATAACTGGCTATGGCATTGACTGTAGTAATTTCAATTACATTTGCACAATTTTGTTTGTGATGAGGTGAGTCTGTGTCTGTTCACACCTTCGTTGATCCTCTCAGTTGATCATTCTAATCAATTTTATTTGCATTTCCTTCCTGTCAATCTGGAAAATAAAATTGATTATTGAAAGCGGTAAGTGCAGTAAGTGGTTCAGGCTCTCGAACTTTTGTCATGGGTGTGAAACCCATCCTACTGTCTGGTGGTCTCACAATACAATGTTGTACTGTTGGGTTATGCACCAGAGATTTTGAGAAAGTTGCATATCTCATAAGTTTGCCATCTATGGGTCAAAGTTTCAGGAGAAATTATGCGCTCAACTGACTGACTGTCTGTCAGGGTCTAAACAAATATATATTTAAATTTGCTTATGTTGTATTACTGTATTACATAATTTATTAATGTACAACTGCAAGTTTAAATGGGAAATAAATGTTTCTCCCCCCCCATAAGAGACAGCCCTATTAACCTGTCATAATTTTTTTCCATGAATCCTTAAATTGGCTGGTAATTTTAAAAATAAAAAGTCTGTAAGTAAACCAGGAAATTTTTTTTTTTTTTAATCTGTTACTGGTTAAATGATGATTTATTTGATCTTTTTGAAGAATTTTAATAGACCTGTTAAGGTTTTTCCCTGTTCTATTGATGCAATTTATTTCATTACAGGTTATGTTGGCTCGACATCTTTTCTTCATGAGGTGATACGCGTCGTGAAAGATGCACGTGACGCCAACGCTAATATGACATACGTGTGTGATCCTGTCATGGGCGATAATGGTAGGTTCTACGTTCCAGAAGATTTGATGCCAATTTATCGAGATGAGCTGTTACCTCTAGCGGATATAGTTACTCCAAACCAGTTTGAGGCTGAGTAAGTTAATATTTATGAATTTTGATAATGGTCAAAAAAGGTTCAGTGTCTTTCGAAAATCAGGATCGGTTTGCCTCATACACCCACTTCAGACACGAACAGTGGCATATCGAAGATTGTGAAATTGGTTGTTAGTGTCTTCCATTGCCATTTATTTCCACTAAATTATTTACTATTATTTTTTTCATTTGATCCCGAGTTGCACACTAATCACAACTCAGGAGTTTCTAGCCAGGGTATTGTAAAATCCCGGGTTGTGTCTGGAGTTTCGTTTGCAGTGTAAAAGGGGTATTAATAATAATATTAATATTAGAGACATGCCATAACTGCTTTAAATAAAACAATACATGAACGATTGTGATTTGTTTAGACTTTTAAGTGGAATGAAAATAACCAATGAAGTAGAAGCCTTGAAAGCCATGCAGACCCTTCACGATAAAGGAGTTAAGACAGTTGTACTTAGCAGTTATGAAACAGGGAAAGAAGATACACTAACCTTGCTTGGGACACAACTCAAAAGTAAGTAATAATATCAGGAAACTACAGCAATAAACAATAATTATTACGTTATTAATAGTACTAGTAGTTTTTGTAGTTGGAAACAAAGTGGAATATTTCATTTTTACTTCCTATGCATACCCAGCATATGAGCCATTGTAATGGACGTGATGTGTGTAATGCATGCGTGTGCAAGTTACACTGAGTATAGCAACAAACTAAAAAGTTTTACCAAAGTACTTGCAGTATACGAAGGCAAGAGGTTTTTTTATCCCTTGTTTTAAATTAAAATAAAATTTAATTTTTAGCCAGTTAGCGCACCATTGGCTACAAAAAATGGATATTTCATTAAAAAAATAAAATGTTATAATTATTTTTATTGTGATCGCCACTTTACTGAAATCCATAAAAATAGGATATAATCTTCCAGAAGAAATATATTATATTTCTTCCTTAATGAATTTAGAGCATTTACCAATCTCATTAAATACTACATTGTTTAATTCATTTATACAATTTTATTTTTATTTTCTCCTCCGCCAAGGTGGTTTAGGCAAAATCATTTTGCTAAATGAGTTTTTATTTTGTTTCTGTCCTCTGACGATCCTTATAAAAACAAGTTCGCGAAACAAGGTGTAAAAAAAGTCTCTCCTAACTACTGCAGTGTATTCAATTACTGTATACAGTTTTCAACATTGATCACATAGGAACCACAGTCCCCTTAGGGATATAGATATTTCGTGTCATCATAAATCTGAAAATATATCTACCAAACATTAAAAAAAACCCCCACTGAATAAAGTATTATGATATGTGATCTCTTCTGCAGATGGGAAGAAGACAGGTTGTAAAATTGAGTATCCAAAGTTAAACATGAGGTTTACTGGCACAGGTGACGTCTTCTCAGCCCTTCTACTAGTGTGGACTCATAAATACCCAGACAACCTTCAGGTTAGATAAAACTCACGATAGTATGGTTCTTGTTATGAATGACACCAGGTGGCGGGGCTAGGATTTGCCTGATGGTGTGGTTTTGGTGCGCATGGGAAGCTAAGTGGTCTGGCAGGTCCGAAAATTTTCGGCAATGTCCAGGAGGTAATGGGAGGGGGACATTAAACCTTTTAGCCTTCTCACTGACACTGCCATGTTAACTAATGCTGTATGATTACACTGTAATATATGTTTCAAACTTTTTTGATCTAGCAAATGTTATGTCTTTACTGGTGTACTGTACCTCTAAAGACAATGCTCTGCTTTATATACCTAAAAAATAATGAATGGTAATAGCAAAATTAGGTTTACTCAAGTTAATCGTTTTGTAACAGTGTATGATAAGCACTTTAGTCTGTATTCATTTAAATTCATGTGGTTGTGAGAATTTCTGTCAATTATTTCTGTTTTTTTGTTTTTCAGCTTGCTTGTGAGCAGGTAATATCAACTATGCAGGGTATATTACAAAGAACGTACAAGGAAGCACAATGTAAGTCAAATGTGTAATTGTATATATATTTTTTTGTCATTTAAAATTATATAGTGAATTTGCAGATACAAAGCATTAGAACCACATATTGCACCTCATATACAGAGCAAGTATAAGTTATAATTACTGTATAATAAGATTTATAAAGTGCACAAATCCACTTCAATAGTGCTCAAGGAGCTACAAAGGAAGAACCAAAATTACTGTAAACCAGAAAGCTCCCAGAAAAGAAACACCACACACAACACCGCACCATTTGCAGACTCAATATCCGGCCGGCCTATTCATAACACACAGGTGCTCAAGTAACGGGTGTATCTAAAACAAATTAAGTTTGCAAGCAAGATAAAGGAAAACTAAGAAGCTGCAAAAGCAGTAGACAGCAGATGTTTGTTTAAATAAAGCTGTATACTAGCATGAGAGAATATTAAATGTCTGCAATGATCCAGTAAAAGTCCAAACAGACAAGAAAATTCACAAAATGAATCAATAGTGAAAACCTAAAAATCACAAAACAAAAAATAGAATAAGGCAAGAAGAGAGAAAGAAAAATGTCACAAGAAAACAAATTATGAAAACAAGTAAATCTTTAATTTCTATTTGTATGTATTTTGCTATTCTCTTCTATATAATCAAAATACAGTTGGAGAGCCTCTCGATGAACTTCAGCTTTTTAGGCAATCCATTAGGTTTGGGATTTTGATTTTCAATTTTTCAATGTTATTTGTGTCTGAAAAATATATAATAAAAGAAAATAAATAAATTTAATGAAAACTTAGAAACAGCAACAGGTGAAGAGCGGATGTTAGGAAAGATTGACAGATAGACTGATGAAATTGGAGTAGGGTGTTTGCAATAAGGAAATAAACATGTTTAATTTACTTCTTCAAGCAGTGGTCTTATCTTTTCTAGAACACAGAAGTTTCCTGTTGATAGTGAATATGAGCTGAACATGTACAGTGGGTTTATCAAAAAGGATGTATTGTCCTTGGTGTCTGATTCAATTGTACAAAAAAGAGATATATAACTGATATAAAGTAAAACCATACTTATACCCAATTCACACGTGAAGTTAAATTTAACAAATTGTAACCGAGCGATCTCCCGAGTTATTCCTACCGAGATAAAAAGCATTCACACGCGTCTGTAAGGTAATGCCGAGGTCGTGTAAAATTTATTAAGTGTTTATTCAATGAATCATTTTTTCCCCTACTGTGATATAGGTCTAGCCTAGGCCTAGTTGAGAACCCCTGTCACAGATGGACTGTTGAACTCACCATCACAGTAAACATTCAAAGCAATCAATGCCCTTAACTGCTGTACTACTACTACTAAACTAGGCATAGCTTCCAACGTGTCTGTCGACTTGTCTT
>NW_022737020.1:125592-181040 GCF_011630105.1 Anneissia japonica | reverse complement strand
TAGAAAGATCTTGATATTTATCATATCCAACAAGTTTTTCTAAAATTTATTTTTAAAAATTATGACCAAGGTACATAAAGCAAACATAAAATTTTCCCACCTAGTAAAATTGTTAATATATTGCACTTTTAAAAGTCTAAAACTAACTTATGGTGTGATATCAAGTGAAGTAAAAATAATTACTGCCCTCTATAACTTTTCTTATCATTCAACAACAGATTTTTTTTATCATAAGCTGAGTGGTTTACAGTTTAATTTAAAGATAAAAAATATCTTAGTTCATTAAATTTCACTCCAGATTATTTTTTTCACTATGCTTTTAGAATTGCTAAATGAGGTACCTGTTCACATAATTATTTCTGGAGTTTGTTTAAAATCTCTGAAGTAATAGTTCGGACATCTATGGGAATAGAGCATTTTGCATAAAAATTTTTATTTAAAAAAAAAGAGTTTAAGAGGGTTTACACCTGAAGGCTGTTTTGCATAAGTAAGGCAATTTCAACCTATAGATATTTCAACCTGATTTTTTTCTCTTTTAGTTCTCTTTACTGCAAGATGATATTGTTGCCAAAAACTAAGTCTAATGATGAATTGATATCCAGTATTATATATATGTATGGTGATTGTTGTCATAAACAAGATTTTTTGTGAGAATTATAAGAAACCCATACATAAGAGATGTTTTATTACTTAAGAATTCGTTTGTGCCAGTCTCACCAAGGCACTAGTCTGTGTAAGAGTCATATTTTTTGTGATCCTATTCGATATTCTAAACTTTCTGTATACATACAATATTGCTTATAGAATGGAGAATATAGCCTAATTGTTTAATGAGAAAAACATTCCATGTTTGTCAATCAATTTCAGTGGCACCTCATAAATGTACAGTTATTCATATATCAAGTAAAATTGTATTTCCTGAAGTTGGTAAATGTTTTCATTAATAACCTTTTGGCCAGTATGTTGTCAATTATAAAATTACGTTCAATTTCAGATATCTTTATTAAATTTATGAATTCAAGAAAATTTCTTAACCCCTTGTTGTGGTCAGACTGCAAATTTACCATTTTGACAGGTCACTGAACCTATTTTGAAGTTTGGAAATAAGGGAATTAAATGAGATGTCTATGACTAAAAATTTACAAAGAGGCTTTTTAGTGTTGTTGGAAATGAATGCCTTTTGAACAGATGTATGCAACCTTGATCTAGGTTGAAGATGTGATCCAATATGGCCACCATAGATATAAAGAATAAATTACATAACTCTAATATTATGGGTTTTTTGGGGTCCATTTTCAGGCTAAACAAATAACGAAATTAAAACATTTGCCTATCTGCTATTGTGTAGGCCACATTCATTGCCTAGCTGCAGTTCACTAAGTGTACAGTGACATTAACAAAGAAGTTGGCCTTTACACCATACACACCACTCATAGAGGCAGTGCATAGCCTGTTTGGAATACAAGACAATTTTCATAAGTTTAAGTCAGTTTTCTTGCACACTGTAATTTATTGTTATTAATTATTATTTTGTAATTGTAACATTTACAATTTTCATGTACGGACAGTTAGTCATCTTGGATTTTGGAAAACATTTTAAGTTCTACAGTAATTAATTTGCACATTTTTTATGATGAAATACAAAGATACAGTAATCTTCATTCGGACAACTATTTGTTCAGTTTTATGAATGAGTAGAATATGGTAATTAATAAATTATATTTGAGTCTAATTTTAGGTACTATCTTTAATATGAATACCTGTAAGCAATAAATAACTGAAGATTGTAGACAGTAATGTAAGTGATGTAAGTGTTATGTATTAAATGGTGATTGGCAACTAACAGATTTATTTAATTTATCCAGAATTCATTTCAGTAGTGTACTGAAGTTACATTGATGATGCTTGTGTAGGTTACAACCTCCAATCCCATTGGTTAAGCTCGTACATGTTGCAAACACAATTTCCATTTGTGGAACACTGTACCATTATGAATGCCATGCAGGCATTAAGTTTAACTGCACAGGGTTGCTTTCAGTGTTATAAATGTCAATTGCATTTGTTTTGCAAAGTGTAGGCCTATATTTTACCGACTGAAACCCGAATTAGCATGTCCTTAAGGTTAGGGCTGGAGTGCGCTCTCACTAACCACAAAAAGGCTTCGTGAAAGAATAGGTCAAATAAATACTGCCTTGCATGGCATTGGCGTAACTTGTCGCAACCGTATAACCTGTAAAGCATTCAGGATTATGAGAGTGATGCAACATATTCAGGCTCAAGCATTCCAAATAAAAAAAATCCTATTTGATAAATATTTGATTTGAAATGGCTCGTTTTTTTTCAGTTGCATATAAAAACATTTTGGAAATCACGTAAGGTATCGATTCAATGTCGAATTATTAAACGTGATAGACTTGGCATATTGATCTCTAAATAAGTGCCTAACGTTTATTACAAAAACGTAATGACTTATATTATCATTATTGTATAACTTTCGGTATACAATTTAATGCCGCTCCGATTTTCTTTCCTAATCATCGTTTCTTTATTATTTCATATTTGACGTTAATTTTATTCATAACAGAATACTTGCACATACATATCGTTTTAAGCTTATTTTCTAAAATTACACATTTTTTTTTTCTTTGCATAGGATGGTCTACGTATAGTTCGTGTCTATAATTAACAGTTCAATCTTTTGTTCAATTTAAAGTCGGAGTAAATCCTGGTCTTGACTATTCTATGAGGCACCAAGTGTAAATTTATTGTTTAACACAATTATTTATACTGTGTATAATTCATTATTTAACATATAATTGAATAGATCACCCATTATTTATATATAATGCATTTATGTCTAAAAGATTATACTGTATGTAAATAATTGCATTAAAACGTTTTCAGTATTTATATATAATTAGTTTACTGATTTGATTATATATAAATAATGAAAGGGTAACCAAACATTAATGGCTGTCTCTTATACACATCTAGATGTGTATAAGAGACAGTTTCATTATTGAGGTAGAGTGCCATTATATATAAATAATGGCATCGTAGGATAGGTCGCAGACCATCACCCAGTCGAAAATGGCACAGCAAGGGATACAGCAGATTATTGAATCCAGTGGTTTTGGAAGCTCATTTCGACATTATAAAACAGCCTACATGAAGTCATATTATAGTAGCTCGATGCCTATCAAATAAGTAATAAAAATTCGCCATAATTCGTCAAATATCCGTGGCTTTAGCCCGCTGGACCCCTACCGGGACCGTAGCCGGCCCCCCTGGCCCCCAGCCAAGTGAGGCTCGATTCGCTCCACTAGCCCCCACCCCCGTCGGGGCCTTTAGCTCCACCTTCGGCAGATCCTGGCTCCATCACTGATTGAATCTGCTGTACTGCAAATTTCAAATCAATTAAGAGAGAACACCAAAATGAACCACAAAGTTGATGAACCTCGGTATTATGCCTATCACCAGCAGCTGATCCGGACATTTCCCCGAACATTGCCCCGGGCCCGGACACGACAGACTCAAATCGAGATTCCTGAGGGCCGTGGCGTTCACTTTGGGGTTCTCTCTTAATTGATTTGAGATTTGCAGTACAGCAGGTTCAATAATCTGCTGTATCCCTTGCTATGCCATTTTCGATTGATGAACTTTAGAGCACTGATGAATATTTATTACTTCGTAATTTGCATAACGAAATATTTATAAGCCATGGCTTCCTACGATGTCATTATTTATATATAATGGCACTCTACCTCAACGGTTATTTATTTATATATAAGGCAGTAAGAAACCATTATTTAGGTATAATGACCTTGACACAATAACACGTGTGCATTATATACATATAGGCCTAATGAGTTTGAAGTCCAAGCATTTATACATATAATGGTTTTGCGAAGGCTATTATTTTTATATATAATGAAATATAAAAGCAGTTTATATAATGAGTTTGAAGTCAATTCGTTATTTATATGTAATGAAATCAGTGAACTATAATATATAAATAATTTTAAGTTATTTTTCATTATTTATATATAATGATTTGTTACCTTTTCATTATTTATATATAATGGAATCAGTGAACTTATTATATATAAATAATTGTAAGTTACTTTTCATTATTTATATATAATGATTTGTTACCTTTTCATTATTTATATATAATGGAATCAGTGAACTTATTATATATAAATAATTATAAGTTACTTTTCATTAATTATATATAATGATGTGTTGCCCTTTCCTTATTTATATATAATGAAACCAGTTACCTTATTATATAAAAATAATGTTTGGTTACCCTTTCATTATTTATTTTAATGAAATCAGTACACTAATTATATATAAATAATGAAAATGTTAACGCAATTATTTACGTACAATCTTTTAGACGTAAATGCATTATATATAAATAATGGGTGATCTATTCAATTATATGTTAAATAATTAATAATATATAAATAATTGTGTTAAATAATAAATTTACACTTGGCGTCTCATACTATTCTAGAGTCACTCTCCGATAAGCTATCTTCATAAGACTTCTACGAAATGGATACCTTGTATTAGGGTCTGTGCTTGTACCCAAGAATCAAGTTGTCTTTATACCCAATTTTGTACCACTCGTTTATATTAATCGGCGTGAATTTATCCTAGTTGGAAATTTATGTTTAAGCCTATAATTAAAAAATTAAAATTCTTTTTAGCTCTGATGAGAAGCTCTAGAAACACTCGGCTGATTGAATATGTATTGATTAATAAATCTTTTTGTATGGGCAGCCGTTAAAGCCAGCTCTGGAAACACTCGGCTGATTATCTTTTTTGTATGGGCGGCCGTTGGGGCCAATATACTCTACTGCTTCTATTATACTGCCCTCATCGGAGCTTTCGAGATTACGAGAACTTGTTTAGGTAACAAAATGTCAAGTGACTTTAATGAAACACCAAAACAATTCAGGTTTCACTGATTTATAGAGGTTTTCGTAATGGATAATAGTCAAAGCCAAATGCTACCTCACACACGTCAGGTAGGGCAAACATCACTTCGTAGTGTGCTACTTACTACCAGGCTTAGTTGACAACGCTGTATTGCACGTGTGCATTCTCTAAACCTTTGTTCACACATACATACACTATCAAATAGTATGTGACAAATTTATGTGATAGGCCAATATTTGGGTGTAATATGACATCATCATGCCCATATATGGGCACATCACACAAAGTTGTCACATAACATTTGATACTGTAGTGTGGACACAAAGCTCTAAATATAGGCTACGTTCAGACCTGAGATACGCCAGGCGTATCTAACGCCGGGTGTACGTTAATCCATGGCGTAACTAGCGAGATGTCCAGACTGGGCGATCAACGAACGCTAGCGTAAGTATTCGCGCGAAATATTCGTATTCGTAATTCGCGCATTTTATTTTCTGTTTACATTTAGGCTTATTTTGATTGGTCAAATCCCGGCTGAGTTTAAAATCACTGATGCGTGACTGTCATAAATCATTGGCGTACGCTAATCTGGGGTCTGTTGCAGGATTACCGTACGCCAGTGATTGCGCGATAATACTGGCGTTCGCTACGCCGCGCCCAAGTTCACACCACTTGATTAACGATACGCTAGCATAAGTCGTTGTGTCTGAACATAGCCAAAGTGAGAAATCAATGCGTAATGAAATGGACAGTAACAATAAATACAAATGATTAAAGATGGATTAGGGAATGAAACGATGTCAAAAAGACAAAGATAGATTAACATGAAATGGTGGTTCAGTAGTAAGGGTCGTTCCCACTGACTGTATATAAATATAATGGTGTAAATAAATGCTGACGGTCGCAAATGATGAGCTTCTGCTGGATGGTTCACCCTCACTAAATATGGTTCAAATAAAATACATGAATAAACTTGTGGAGTTGTAATATGTATAGGCAAAATTTTAACATTTTAAAATAAGGCCTAGTGTTGAGTATCCATTAAAAAAGCACTTGTATTGTCTTAAAGAATAGTCCTGCGTAGTATTGTGATTGTGAACCCAAATTCAAAATTATGTCTGTGCTAACATCCTTGACTCTATCGAATAGCTGACTTTGATTGATGCAGTTTATAACACAAATGCAAACAAAGTTGTCACGCTAGTCCACACTACAGCAATTACGTAAACGTATCGATGACATGCCGTTACTACGCCTACGCGCGCGTCAAAATTTCTCCAGTTTGATTCAAGGCTTATTTGCGCAAACTTTTGCGCAAAATTTGCAGCAGACGAGATCGTTAAATAAAATGTACGCGCAAGTGTAACATGGAATGGGACTTGGAATAAATCTGCAAATTTTGCGTATTCGTTCAACAAATTATTCTCTCTTCCTCGTTGCCCATTAGGTCATTATATCGGTTTCATTATAAATGGAACCCGATGCTTTTGCTTTTCCTAAGTATTGATGGAGTTTAATGTTTAATTCTTCGTTTTCTCGTGTTTGATCCACTTTCCTTAAGAAGAGCATCGTATCAGTTTCGCTGACTTTCTTCCTTTGTTGCCCAATATGATTCAATTGCACGAAAAATGCCTTTGACTCTGACTCGTCAACCACTAACGATGGAAGCCTATACGCCATTTTTGGGTCATTGAGTTTCTCTCGAGCCTGCTTATTCCAGTCGTTTGATACAGCCCCAGTTGCTGCAATGGCGCTTTGTTGGCGTCCTGTTTGAGGCTGTGACACACCTGCGAATGATTGACTCCTCCCTCGCATGTTTCCCGTCACAGGTGGAGCGCTAGGCGACCGATAAGCCATTGCGCTCTGCCGCCTCATACGGAGGACATCCGACATGATTGCGCTTCTACTCCGACGTCGCCTAAACCGACCTGAAAATTCACCATTAGGACCAGTAAGATCTGCAGCACTGAACATTCGCATTTCTGTCTGGAAGGCTTGCGCTTTAAGAGACGCCGTAGATGGACCAGAACGTGTATCATGCATCGGCATCATTAATGGAGGATTTGCCGGTGGTATTGATGTATTTAATTTGATCTGGTGTTGAAGTCCCAATAATTCCATTGTATTGGCGCTTGCAGGAGGTTTTCCTGCATCGTCCTTACAACTGCTTCGACGTCTGCCAGAAAATGCATTTCGAAATGTAGGAATAACCGGGGGAGAAGGTCGTTCTGCTCGAAATTCATCGTCGTCATCGCTAGAAGACTCATCATCTTTAGCTATTGACATTTGAGTTCTTCGAGAAGGTGTTAGCCCGCTGAATATTAAGTTTGGTCTTGTTTCATCCTGATTTTGATCCTCATCAGTATCTGTGAAATCATCTGACTCACTTTTAGAGTCAGTGGCATTACCAGCGAAGACAACGCGCCGATCTGTTCGATTGGGTTGTGCAGTTGTAGGGCTACGTAACGCAGACTTACTTGGTTGTCCTTTAGTTAAGGTTTTGGCCCCTTTTGGGCGACTTTTCACCTCACTGTCGATATATGCTATCCGAGGTTGGCTCCGTATTCGAAGTTTTTCCTTCTTCTGTGCCTTAAATTCAACTTCAACTTCTTGTTTTTCTCGATAAAGTATCGACATTTTTATTTTCATCTGTTTCTCAAGATTAATAATATTTCGAATGTACATTGATGTAAGTTTTGCATTTGCAAAATGAACTTTCTCCATTCTGTTCGGAGATTTCTTCTTTTTACTAATTTGCGCCATAGTAATGTGAAGCGCTTAGAGGCTTTGTTAAGGCATTAAGCGCTATATAAGAACGACATACTGTATTATTATTATTGTGATAGTGCCAAACTTCCAATGACATTAGTTATTCGACATTAAAGAAATAATTGCAGTTGATATTTACAATCTAGAGTCACGAACTGCTACCGCTCCTTAAAACCAAAAATTTTTTGTCTCATAAATTCTGTTACTGTAGATTGAATATAAAAATTATATAAAACATGAAAATCCTGTCAGATCAGTCTGTCATCACAGCAGACGTCACACCATTGCTGCGATATACTTAGCTTTTCTGTTTTGTTTTAGTGAATCAACATGCAGTTCATCTCAGCGGGTATTCGTGTTGTTCTTTTTCACTTGTCATTTCCTCGAGATACGATATCTAAATGTACTTCTGAGACACGATCTCTAAATTTACTTCTATACAGCATACAGTATGTGCTCCGAAATGAAGTAATTATGCCTATGATGAGTTACAGTGTGGAAGCAGCCGTTCTTGTAACACATTATACATTTTTAATACTTGGATAATTATTTCGAGGCCCAATACGTTCAATACAGGTACGTACATTGGTAATCGTAAAGTGACCAAGCTTTAATGGTCGTCAAGTTGGCTGTTATTGAAATCAAATTTTATCCATACAATAGAAGTATCAAACAAAAAAACTACACGTTCCTTTATTCGAGAACTCTGGTCGTCGTCACATAAAAATCCATAACTAAATATTTACTTAGTGGCGTCATTGAAGTCTTGTGGATCATGTTTCTTTACACTAAAAGTTTTTAAGAAAAGAGAGAAAGGAAAATCGAAAACGCCAATAGCATTGTGGGTATTTGCCAAAGATCTTATAAACACAAGATAGCGTTCTCCGCGATTTACGCGTGCAAATTCTGTAATAAGGCATGAATGGCGCCCTCTTGCTAAATTGGAAACTTTTGACCCTTGACCGCTATCCTCTGACCATACATAAGTTTGAAACGTATAACCGTAAACACATTATAGACAGATATATATATATAATTACTAACATGCACTTGGATGCAGATATTTTCTAAATGAGTACAAGAAAGATAGGCTGCACACATGTATATACATTCATAATTATAAGGCTTTGTTATATAGGTCTACATCTACAACAACTTAGTACTGTAAGTATTGAAATACACGCCATTGTGTTGGGATTCAATATTTCGACATTAATTGTGTCATTATTAGTACTGTACATTGTATTACTACTGTGTTTTCTTGTACTCGATGCGAAGACTTTTAAATGGTTGTTGAATTACGTAGTCTACTAGATTAACATCTGATGTACATTAGATTGATTTACTCACCATATGAGCACGCGAATTTGTTTTGTTAATAAACTCTGTGGTTATATAGGCTCATATATTTAGGCCTTCCTTAATTAATTGCTTTGTATTGCTACACTCGGCTAGCAACAGGCATGCGTACTTCTGCTTAATGAATAAATGGCTGCTCAAAGGATAATAAATGAGTAGCAGCACATTACGGCTTATCACAGTAGTAGAACTGAATTTTATTGTACGCGGAAAATATACGTGTCCAGACAGATATACATCATGCCATTAACGTTCATTTTCTCTATACGTAGAGCACGTGGTATTAAATTATATATCTATCTAACAGCTGAATCTAAAATCAGGTCGTGTTAAAATCCGCTCTATAAAGAGACTACTATTTAATCCCATATCACCGATCAAGCACGGTAGCAAACATGATCAATGCAAAAAAACGAAGAAGAAAATAATTTTCATGAGGCGGGCTGGTATACGTGGAAATTAAGTCTGTAGGGATGGATGATAGCAAAGAGAATGTAGGGCGTAAATTGTTCCGTAATAAATAATTGTTTATGAATCATACAGGCGTGCCAACACTTAAGGATATTTCATCTCACAACAAATTAAATGAATTTGCAGTAGGAAATTTTGCCAAATTATTTTTTTCTTATCTTAATATAATGCTAACACATGGAAAATCAACCCAGATGCGTAAACGTTAAATCAGTGAATGAAAGATTGACGTTTGTCTTTCGTAATTTATACAAAAACAGGAAAGTGAACATGAAAAAGTGCGCCCTCCAACATTCGCATAATTAATGTTCCGTATTTATTACGAGGGATCGTTTCTAATTTACAGACGACAGGAAGCTGTTGAACGTTGTGTGCATGTATTGATACCATGTAGATATTCGATATTATATGCAATTCTTAAATATATAGGCCTACATAGTATATATATATATTGACGAAATATTTATAGATACAATATCTGGAAGTCACCCTGTAACTTGGCGCCGTGTTTTAGCCTATCTGCATCAAGTCGCATTCTATGGAACATTTCAAGATTGAATCTGACGGTAAGTGGCGTAATAAAACACCAAATCCCAGCCAGAGAATAAGTCTTAATTCCTCTATCTGCTGATTTAAATTTGTTAAGATTATGCCAGTGTGTACGCAGAGTCAGTGGTGGCTCTAGAAATTAAAAGGAATCCCATGCTTAGGGAAACATAAAACACATGGCTTAGTATGGCCCAAATTGTGATTTTATACAATATTAAGGATTGACAATCTAGATCATGTTATTTATACAGGCAATTACTTTTTTTGATCCGACGACCTCGTCGTAGCGTCAAACTATCGGGGGTCCCGGCCTGTCCAACAGGGAAAATTCACCATTCCCCCGCTGGGAAGCGCAGAGTGAAGGACGTATTCACTTTTGAGATGATCTTTCCGCTAAGCCCCGCCCTGTTCTAATTTGTCAGTTGTTGATTGACACTCTTTGAAGGTCCATTATATCTAGGGTGGGATTAGCGCGGTTTTAAGCCGGCACTCACAGCGCACGACAGTCGTCGGCCGACGAGATTCTATGGAACGCAAAGCCACGACGCGCGTACGTGCAACGGATCGTTTTAATGATATGAAGACCCGTTCAGACTGCTACCGATAATCAGCAGACGGTAACGCTCACATGGAGTGGATTTGGATTCGTTGGCCGACCGTCGTACGACGCAGTGAGTGCCCGGCTTTCCACATGCAATGTGTGTGTACATTATGGATGTATAATGTTATACAGTAGGCCTACCTCCATGGTGTACATACAGGGTGGAAACATAGTACCACGTGACGGTACACACGGTGTAGACAAGGCCACTGGTGTGAACTCAGGAATTACACTGCTTTCTGTTTGAAAGACGTCTTTCATAAACACAATATAGATAAATACTATTTCAATACTGGTAATTATTAACATGCAATTTGGGCGATGTGGATGGAATAAATCATAATGTCAGTGATAAGTGCTGATAACTGGACATCAATAATTAATTATTAGCCTGTAGTCCTAGGTCTGGTCGCCAAAATGCATTCTTAGTCAGAAATTATAAAAAAATTAAAGTATACAGTACGGTATTTAGTTTAATCAATCTGTAAAGATGATTACATTTTAGATACACATTCAAAATGGGATCGAGTATTTTATTTTTTATATAAAATCATTTTTTATTAAAGAAAAATACAATAAAAGAATGTCACAAAAAACATGTTTTACATTTTTGTTTTTATATATTTTCTGAAGTATATAAATGCAAAGATACAACACAATGTATAGGTTAATATATGAAAAATATACTATATTGCGAATATCGTACTTAGTGTTTGAAAAAAATGTTTACGTAGGTTAGGTATAAGGAGATATCAGACAGAGTAGATTTTATTGCTTAAAATAATGATAATAGGCCTATATAACCTACATATCATGGAATTATCACTAATATCTCTTTGTTTTCAACAATGAATATCTCTTTACATGTTATCTCTTTGTTTTTCGATTTTGTATTTCTGAGTTTTAAATGGTTTTAATGTATTCTCATGTAACTCAGCGTTAATGCTGCCATTTGAAATTGAATAAATATTGAAATTGAAATTAACTCCATGATGACCAGTGGTGGGCATACAAATCGGTCGGAGGGCCAAAGTGAATTTTTGGTTTTACACCCAAATTTTGATGTTTCCAGTCCCTTCCAAAAACCTCCAAACACTGGATTTACACCACTTTATTCTCACTTTTAATGTTACTTTTTACATATGATCGCAGTTGGGCCGTAAAAAAACAAGGTGTTATCAACCAATGTTGCTTGGCGTGCCGCACAAATATTGTTTTTAATTCATTTTCGCGGGCCGCAAAAAATCGGTGTCGGGCCGCTTACTTTGCCCACCTTTGGCCTAGACCTACATGTAGGCCCATGCTTCACCTGGCAAAGCCAGCATATTGTGACAGAAGTTTGGCTGTAATAAACGTTGTATCGGTCTGTAAAATGTTGTCTGCTTCAACTTTATTACAGACTAACACAGCTATACAGTACATTAGTATCTGCTATGTGATTCTAGCCTCACACCGGGCAAGAGCAACCACTAGTTACCCTCGCCCAACGAAGTGGGGTGAGGGTATTGCAATGAGCTCCGTCTGTTGTCTGTCTTTACCCTCGCCCAACGAAGTAGGGTGAAGATGCACGTTTTGAGTGTAAAGATAATCGAACTTATGGGGTTCGAATCTCACTCTTGCTTGGTTTTTTTTAAATTATTATTATTTCGTTAGTTTTATTATTTGTGCATATATATTAAAGATTTAAGAAAAAAAATTGTGAAAAATAATGAAATGAAGAAATGTATTCTATAAGACGTCTGTGAAAGCCGATTTTGAGATATGCTGCACAAAAAAAGAAAAAAAAAAAAATCACGCAAAGCGTTTGATTAGGCCTATCTTTACACACAAAACGTACATTTTACCGCTCGACCACATTTTACCTGACACATATAGCCAGTAATAATTATTCAACTGTAATACACAACAACCAGTGAATACAAAGATATGGCGCGACAGCAGGGCTAGGGTTTGTTATCTCAGATTATCTTGTTGTGGTCTCAGGTACACTGCTCTGAAATATTTTAAAAGCACACCACTAGGAATTTTTCGCTGACTACTGTAAGCCCTTATTTTCGTGCGCTCTTAATTTTTTTGAACTATTTTGTCAGCCATTTCAGGTTCATGATGAGTGTGCTTGTCTTCTAAGCCATCCCATTATTATACTGTCATCATATTCATATATGTAAGACTGGTGACTGTCCTTGTAGAATACAATATGCGAGGGTTATATAATCTTAATCTGGCTTATGCCGTCCTGTATATTATATAATCAACCAGATTACAACAGTTTAATTACTATACTGTAACAGCCTCAAACGCCGGGAACCAGCGTAGATTTTTTAACCAATTTCTAAATACGCCATTTTGGAATTCATCCTAATTATGACTGTAAACACACGCGTTACAGGGTTTTTTGGACTCAAAATATTACGTATACAGGTATGAATAGCACGTCTTCCTCTAAAATTTTAGACTTATACTAACTCTAATGCTTACAAAAACTTAAAGATCAGTCTACCTAAGCCTAGGCCCTCGGCATACCCTAGTCTAGGCCTACCTAGATAAACAACTTTCGGCTCGATCATGTGTGGAAAGAAGCCTGGCTTAGGGGCGAAGGGCCTAGGTATTTAGAATTGCCAAGAGGCTCCCTACTTTAAGTGTCATAGTGGGTCCACCTAATAGTACCTCCTTGGTGTTCTATTACCTCAGTGCAGGCCTATTTGAATTCAATATTTCTACTACTAGCCTCCTATATTAGGCTTAAGGCCTACTATAGCCCTATGTAGACATAGGCCTATCTAACCTAGACTCGATTTCATTCCAGAGGTTCAACCTAACTACGCCTAGGCTAGACTTGCCCCCCCCCACTCCCTCCCGTCCTAGTCCAAGACTGGCTTAAATACTATATTATTTACTAGATTTACTGCTCAGTTGCAGCTAACTGGTTATAATATTGGTATTCATGTTATCAGTTAAAAGCTAGCCTTGGCAAGGGAATAAAAAAAAAGGTCCAGGGAGGAAATTTTACAGATTGACCACCTAAGCCCCACCATGGTAATTTTGAAAGTATTGATAATTTATTATTTAATTTTAATCATACAGGTAATTTAATATGTCAGCTGCTCTGTATTTAGATATTTACATTGATAATAATAATAATAATAATAATAATAATAATAATAATAATAATAATAATAATAATAATAAATAATAATATGTGATCTGTGATAACATTAAAAAAAACTATAAATCAGATGTTGATCAATTTAGGAATGTTGCTTGTTTGTAAAATATTTGCAACTTATTGAAAACCAATATTTTTTTCATCTATAGTCTATTCATTTCATCCATCCATCCATCCATCCATCCATCCACTCACTCATTCTCTCACTAATTTACTCACTCACTCACTCATTCTTTCATTTATTTATTCACCACTCAATCAATCACTTATTCATTCATCTATTTATTTATTTATTTATGCATTCATTCATTCATTCATTTAATAAATAAATAAATAAATAAATAAATAAATAAATAAATAAATAAATAATTAAATAATTAAATAATTAAATAATTAAATAAATAATTAAATAAATAATTAAATAAATAATTAAATAAATAATTAAATAAATAATTAAATAAATAAATAAATAAATAATTAAATAAATAAATAAATAAATAAATAAATAATTAAATAAATAAATAAATAAATAATTAAATTAATTAATTAATTAATTAAATCATTCATTCATTCTTTCATTCATTTTCATTTATTCATTCGATTTTATTTATTTATTCATTCATTTATTCATTCATTTTTAATCATTCATTTTTATTCATTTATGCATTCATTCATATTTTCATTCATTCATTTTCATTCATTTTTTATTGAATATGGTTATAAAAACAAATGTGTGTTTTCTTCATGATTGAAACTAAAAATAATTTTTTGGAACAGTGGCGGATTTAAGGGGTGGGGGGGGGGCAGCTGGCCTTGTCCCCACCTAAAGTTTTCAAAATAAAAAAAAATGGAGAAAAAAGGAAAATTATACAAGGATACAATAGTGATACTAATAATAATATTAGTAAATAAAAGTATTATTATTATTAATAATAATAATAATAATAATATTCCATCCATTCGTCCATCCATTTACTCACTCATTCTCTCACTCATTTACACTCACTCATTCTCTCACTCACTCATTCATTCATTCATTCATTTATTCACCCACTCACTCACTCAATCACTTATTCATTCATTATTTCATTCACTCATTTATTCACCCACTCACTCACTCAATCACTTATTCATTCATTCATTCATTTATTCATTCATTTTCATTTATTCATTCGATTTTACTTATTCGGTCATTCATTCATTTTCAATCATTCATTTGTATTCATTCATTTATATTTTCATTCATTCATTCATTCATTTTCATTTATTTTATTTATAGATTACTCTAGGCATTAATTATGGTTATAAAATACGTGTGTGTTTTTTGATTAAAACTAAAAATAATAATTTTTTGGAACAGTGGTGGATTTAAGGGCGAGCCTAGCTGGCCTAGTCTCCACTTAAAGTTTTCAAAATTAAAAAAAAATAGATAAAAAAGGAAAATTATACAAGGATACAAGAATACAATATTAATAATAATAATAATAATAATAATAATAATAATAATAATAATAATAATAATAATATTAGTCATAATAAAACTAATAATAATAATAATAATAATAATAATAATAATAATAATAATAATAATAATAATAATAATAAAATATATTCAAATATATTTTAAGAGTGCTGAGTGTGCCATTTCCAATCATCTAAAGGTGCAATAATCATAAACTCACCTCAGCTAAAACCGGGGTGGGGCTGAGGTGACACACAACCTGTGGATTGGTCCCTCCCTGGGCCCCCTCTATTACAAATTTCTGGCCGACGCCGATCAGGCTTAGTAGTTATCCTTGGTGTGATCACATAAAAATTACTCCTAATTCATAATAATAATAATTGTGTTGCTTATTCTTTTACTAATCAGTAAAGTGCTCGAAACACGAGTACATACCGTATATTATACAATAAATGACAATGATTATAGGCCTATTTACACAAATTGCAGGTATTGTGAAATATGCAAATACTGTAAATAAAACATGTGTTATGAATACATTTCCAATAATTATATGCATTATGTTTGGAAATAGACCTATAAATTAATTAATACGGTTTCGAATAACATACGGCTGGTGTACATTTAATTACAATTAGAAACCAAAAATCGCATTAATAAAGTAGTTATGACGCTCTGATGAATTGTACTAGCACCACTATTATCACTGAACAGCTCAGGTAGTTACGCCACCGCCTCTATAGATACCAGTTGACAACTGTAGAGCTGCTACCCCCTCTCCCTTAAAGGGGGGTGGGGGCTGACAAAAAATTCAACGTTAGTTTGTGATAATGAACCACCCAAACATGGTGGTTCTGATGTGAACATTTTTTTGAAAATAGATGATTCTAGATACCCAAAAATAGCAACTGGCAACCTGAAAAGCAGCTACCCATATCCAACCCCATGCGAAGGGGCAGATCCAGGATTTAAAACTGAAGGTAGGAGAAACCCATAACTCGCAGCATTATTGTGTGAATTGCGTATGGGGGTGCCGACATAGCGGCAGTGGGACGTTTATAGCAGCTACCTGTTCACAATTATTCCACAACGACAGGGGCTGCTGAAATGAACCGTAGCATCGGGGTAACCCCCTCCTCTTCCGAAGGATGCAATGGGTTCTTTAAAGTGCACACGAGCCAGATGTGTACATTGGACCTCCATTTCAAGTCCTTATCTGAGAAGACTCGGTTCTACCAACCGAACCTTTGGGACGAGGAGCGGCTGGAACCCCTGCCTTACCTCTCGGCCACTCAACTCGCGCCACTAGTGAAAAGTGGACTAGCAGTGGTGGCGCAAAGGGGGGCACAGGGTACTCCCTAGATAATTTTCTTTCCCCCAAGTTTTCTCCCCAAGAAAGAAGAAAAACCATAATTCGTTGGAGAGAAAAAGAAATATGTATTTTATACATAGGCATTAGTAAACTATCTAGGCCTATCTATAAAATCGATTAAATAAGCCTCTGAAACCACTAAATTGTCTTTTTTTTTTGGTTGGGGTGGGGGCTCCCCCTGGACCACACTCGGGCCACCCCAGTGTATTTCCCCTCTAAAAGTTTACCTTTCCCTCACTTTCCAACACCCCCAGATTTCAAACCCTGGCGCCGCAACTTTTAACTAGATACCGGTACTGTATCATATCCCATCCCATCCAAAAAAATGGCTCCTATGCTTGGGAAAGAGCACTTGCATACTTAAAAAAATGAATGTATTTCATTCTAGGCCTTTTAGAATTGCAAATGATCAGGGCCTGCTTGTCCCGTATACCTTAGTGTGGTGATGACAATTTGGCCGACTGCAACCCACAACCTTTTATAAATAGTTAATTGCTATTTTATATTTATACCTCGTCCTCTAAAGATTTTCAAATTCAATCTTAATTACTAAAATTTAGGATTGCCAAACAAGTTGAAATGTAGATAGGCAATACAAAATCAAGCGCATGGTGTAGGCCCCTATTAAAAAATATAGAACATTAAAAGACAATCTGACGCAAACATAAACAATAACTTCATATAGATATCAGTTTATTATTTTAAAAAGTAATATAATTGAGAATAAACGGTCCGACCAAAGCCGATGCGGCCGGTGCGGTACCGACGGCCCTGATGGTGGGCCCAGAAAAATCATCACACAGGTTAAGATTGCCATTCCTGGACAAAGATCAACACCCAAAATAATGAATATAAGTCACAATTAGTTTTTTAAATAATGTAAATAAGACAGTTATTGGAAAAAATTATAGAAAAATATTGTTTCTAAATTTCTTTATCAATGCCATGACTAGATGGAATATATGATGCTTATTCCTCCATGAATGCTAGAAACACGAACACATTATATAATGCAATATGAATAACAATGACTATAGGCTTATTATACAGGTATTGTGAAATAGATTATAATAAAGATGTAGGCCTAATTAAATAAAACATGTGTTGAATTATACACGGGGTATACTACCATATGCATTAATTAATAAACCTATTAATTGTCTTTTGAATTAGGCATACAAGTAAATACGTTAGAGTTGTTGTCTCATGCTCTTTCACACATTCACGGTTTTTGGTACGATAGAGCACGGTTTTTAAAAGTTCTAAAACCTTGCTCTAGCCTAAAATAATGACTCGTACTCAAAACATTTTACGTTTTGTCAAGATGTATTAAGGCAGTGCGACTACATTGCTACGTTCGAAGAATAACGATAGAGTAACGACAATGGTAACATTTGTAACGACTTACTACGAATTACCAGGACTGTGTTACGACGTCACTACAATTTTACGAAGACGGAAGCACGACGTTAATACGATTTACCAAGACGCCTGTTTGATTTAACTATTAACTAATCGTGTTACAAAAAGGGCGCAATTTACGAATATTTGAATGTTGTCGTTTTCGCCATTGTGGTTGATATTTCACCATGTTCAAAACCTGCAATATTATGTTAGCTGCTACTCTAGGTCTGTGACCATTACGAATGCACAAGACGCCATCACGACAACGACGACAACGTTAAGAAACTCGTACGATACGCTACGATGAATTACAATTGACAACGACATTTAGTACAAAACGACTGCGATTTTCAATCGTAGCAAAAATCGTGAATGTGTGAAAGGGGCATTTACAGTACAATTTGAACCTCACTTATAGATTTTTGTCCCGGGACTCTTAAACCACCGGGGCCTCGGTTCACTGAACCACCAGTAGTTAGTGCATGTATAATTGATTATTTTAAAGTAAACAATTTTAAAATTATTAATAAATAGGCCTATGCAATATTATATAAAGATAAATACTATCGATCATTGGTTTATTAGATTGTTTATAAGGGGATCCTGGAGATCGGGGCCCCGGTTCAATGGTCCGCCTGAACCTGCGGTAGTTACGGCTCTGTTTAATTACTACACCGTTCGCGAATGTTTTGTGTTTGTGCTGAGTTAAACCGGATCTTTCGAATGAAACTCCAAAGATCCATTTGATTATCCCACTGTTTCAAACATGTTACACAACCGACGAAACCAGATAATTACATGTGACGTGTTTTAAGTGATTTCAACTCTACATTGAATTAGCTCATTTTCACCAGGCGATGAATTATAACAATATGCTCGAATCCTAGACATCATATTCTATATAGCAATGCTGGTGGCAACATAAATTCATAATTAGCAGCATCTATTATGACAGTTTTGAAGCAATAAAAGAACAAAATTGTAGCGATAGCAACATGCAATGACGTTGAATAGACTGTCACACGCTATGATCATGCATTCTGCCACGTGAACAGCATCGAAGCCAGTCGAAAACGGCGAGTTCAGGATCTTTGCACTTTAAACATGATGCATTAGATACGTGTCCAACATTGTATATGGTAACATCTGCGTTATGATTACCTACTGACGAAGACGACGTCTTGGAGTCATTAGTAAAACAAGAATCAGTTGTAACTGTAGGCATATTAAAAATTATGCATGAAAAGCAAACATAGGAATATAATTTGATAAAAAGAGCATTGTATACTAGTAGGCAGAGGAAACCCAACAATAGATATATACAAATTACAATAACGATATCTATCAACTACAAGAAAATATCGGCGTATGTCAGCGACGATATACATAATTAGTATGGTAATTGTTATATCAACGTGTTTAATATACATAATGAAACAAAAAGTACAATACTGTGTTTCGTTAGATACGACCCCGGCTACACATAACGCCTCCAGGTGCATGTGATACACACATTCATAATTGCATTATAATTTTAGATGTAGCACTTATATTGAAAGTACTGTAGTTATTATTATAATATTCCCAACACTGCTAGTAAAATCGACATGGCATTCATGCAGTGTACAATATTTAAAATCACTAAAATTGACTATACTGACCTTTCACCCACAACACAAGGCGTTTCATATCTTCAAAACAACTAGTTTGTAGTAATTTCATATTGAATGTACGTCATCATAATATGTGGGGTATTCGGGTCCAATTTCGTCTTGGTTCGTATAATAATGTTTATTTGCTTTCAAACTCTGTTGAACCTTGTAGTTTCCTTAGTACAGTAATAGTTTTTATTTTTGCGTCCCAGTGGGTACATGGTTTAATTGCGATACGTTATGTGTTGTAGCTGAATTATGAATGAGGCCGAATCTGTTATTATTGTAGATGTCCTGTTTGGTGTGTTGAAAGTTGCACTAGTTTCTCAGTGTAAACCAGGTCACAATTTCTGCAAGCAATTTCGTCTTTCGTCTTTCCTTATTTTGTCTTTGAGTTATAAGTCATTCACCTAGTCCACTGACCTATGAAGGTCTTTAATTTTTGTTCTTTCAGTGTTCCTTAAACGTTTGGCCATTCCGTGAACATCGGAAACTACCCCCGTTTCTTCTGGATTTTTCGTTTTGTCCATTTCCACACTGTGTGGGCTTGACAGCGTACGTGGCGTGATCAGACTGATCCGATCGTCATTAAAAAATGATCCATTGCGCGCGCCTGGTTGCGGTATGTGGCCGAATTTACAAAATTAAGCCCTATATAACATTGCTACACTGTCGTTACAGTGTTTCGACTGTTCGATTCAACCGATAATCAGCGTTGCAGAAAGCAATCATAGAAACCAGGCATTAGGCCTACAGGAACATTAAAGTGTAAACTCTGAAAGAGGTGGGCATAGAAAAAAAAATTATATAGCATTCTAGATTGGTATACAACAGCTGTCGACATATTGGGATTTTGTCGTTTCCATGTATCATACCTGATGACAAAACGTATAGGTCTAATATAACAAAAATAGGTCTATTATAGTCATATATACGGTAGTGTGTCTTTTTATGGTTAATAATTCAGATACATGGTCATTGCAGTGTGGCATCAAAGCCCTGTCTAGCTTATCAAATTTCCTTTGACAGTCATGATGTGCCTATATATGGTCATGATGTGATGTCATCATGACCATATTTAGGCATATCACATGTTTTTGTCAAATACAATTTGATAGTCTAAACAGGGTTTTGGAAGTCGTCAATGTGCCACCTTCAATTAGCCAAACATTAAGTTCATTACTTTCACCATACCTTAGTAAGTTTGAAATTGCATCGTTTTATTTCAAATTAAAAACTTTACCTGCCAGGTAAATCGCAGGCAACTACACAGATTGAGTTTACGGTGCAATGAGGTTGTACCATTCAATGTAAGATATTATAACACGTGAAAAGAATTGTCCCAAAATGTATTAGTAGCGAAAAACAAATTATATATGTATCAGTAAAAACCACGACAACATGTTGGGCTGCATAGAAAGACAGCTGTTCAATTTTGTACATTTTAATACTGTTCCGACTTTCTGACACTGCAAATTTGAAAGTCAATTATCAAAATTAGTTTTGATGTCTCCTTGTGACACAAAAATAAAAATAAAATAAAGAAATTTAAATCATAGCATTTGTAAGCCAAATACTCTTTTAATACATTCGTTTTGGTTGTTTTGATAACTCTTCAATACTTTTTTTTTCATTTTTCTGTTCTATGTAGGTTTCCTGAATATGTTTATGGTTAAATTTAAATTTAAAATTTCAATATCTATAAAATAATGAATAATTGATTAGTAATGATTAATCACTTTAAATTGTGGATAAAGCATTAAATTGCAATTAAAACGAATATATTTGTGTTTTCGTACCGTACTGTAACTTTTAAACTTATTAATGCAACTGTATATAGGCCAAATGTTTTAAAATTATTTGTATTGAACTTAACTTATTTATCATGTATTGTTTCCTATTATCATATTTATTCAAGATTTATTTCCAATATTGTGTGATTAACTTATTTGTTTTTTAATATTCATTATATGCATTCAAAATATATACAGTACAGTCGTATTCAAAATATAGGCATGCAACTAAAGAAAAACTATCATGGTTCGAAATATGATTAAATTCTCAATTTCAAAAGAAGTAATGAAAACTATACAGTCATTACACATAATGCATTATTAGACATTGATTGAAAACGAAGAAGAATGCAAAGACAAGCCAAATAGTCACTCATCGGCAATCTCGTTTCGGAGATAATGGCCAAAACATGTTGGAATGTCAACAATCACTAATGCTACGGTATGTTCTCAAACGGCTGCTGACGGTTAGCAGGATCCGGATCCTGCTAACCGTTAGCTGCCGTGCGTCCATACGAGAAAATACCGATCCGGATACCAAAAATATGATGATCGAATCACTGGCCAATAAGAAACTGGAAATTGTAAACGCGATGATGCTTTTGACAATGATGATAATGATAATACTGAGGATGATGATAATGATGGTGTTGATTTTAATGGTAATTTTGATGATAATAATGATAATGATGACGATGGTGAAAATAATGATGATAACGATTACGATGAAGATGATGATAATGAATGAATGATAGGCCTACTAGTAATAATAAACGTGTAAAGATAAAACGACGGATTATAAAGGGTGATGCTTATAACTATGACGACATAGTTTAGTGATGATGAAGATTGTTATGTTGATTTTGATGATAATGAAAGACAATGACAAATAAGGTGATATTTATAATAAAATGATGGTGCTAGTCATAAAAAATAAATAAAAAATGATAATTATAATGGTAACTTCAATTGCATTATTATTAAGAAAACTTAGATAATAATGATTATGATGATGACGAGCGATGACGACAAGATGGTGATAATGTAGATGACGACGAAAACGATGACAACTACGTTATAATGATATAAAGATGACGATGGTAATAATAAAGATGACGATCATGATGATGGTGTTGATAATAATGACAGTGACATTGATTATGATGACGTTAATGAAGATGATGATAATAATGTTAATGATTTTGATGATAAAAAGTACCACTTTTTATCATTATCATATCCAAGTGAAGGGACGCTAGCTCGCAAAGTAACGGTGATTTACTTTACCGTAATTGTTTTGCTTTGAACGTTTCCAGTTGGGGCAGGGGCGACTGGGGAAGCTTTTATGGGGAGGAGGCGCACCCACCCACCCCTACAGACACCACTGATCTGTTTCTCTACATAAGGTCATTCTCACTAAAGTATAATAGTCAGAAGCAGTTTAATCAAATTTCATCATCATTATCATCGTATTCGTTGTCGCCGTCGTCATTATCATCATCAAATCGACATTAATTTCTTCCAAAAAAAAAAAAAAAAAAAAAAAAATCCAATAACATAAACTTAAACTAAAGCCTTATAATGTATGGAAATAATGGTAACGCGGGATTGAATTATATGGAAAAGGGCATGCGTACAAGGGGACCCCAGACGAAGAGAAAGTTATACTGGCACTTGTATCGACTGAATAATAATTAGTATTACAAAATTACAGTTGTTTCAAGTTAGGGAACATAAAGACACAAACATATACCACATACACCCCAAAAATACACACGGAAAAGACAACACACACAAGTAAAAGTCACGTATAGGATCAACAAATATAGTGCAAAAATTAAAAAAAGGAGTGCCTTTTCCGGCCATACAAGTAGTGCCACAGACACAAATCTTCTAACTTCAGCCCCAAGCACGATGCAGCTGAGGTGGTCTGCACTGTCCTCCTGTACGATTGGCTTTCTGGCCCCAGGGGTTCCTTTTCTCGAAATCCCACCACATCCTCTCCTTCAGATATTAGAACAGCATTCGTTTATGTAGGCCCTATTATGGTTAAGCATAAACAAATTACCTCTTGTATATATTGTTGTATTGCAATTGTTATTGTGTGTATGGTGGATAATAGCTCTTGATGGCTGATGAAGCAATAAGTATTAAATACATAAAGTAATAACACAAGTGGATCGATACGTAACTTATAGTAATTTTAAAATGTATATGTTTCCAGCAATAACACATTACACGCACATATAAACAAGAAAAAGTTTATTACAGAATATAAGGTGTGTTTGTATAATTTTAAATGTTCATAAAGCCTCCACACAAACTTTGTAATCGATATACAAGATAGGTACTATTACAGAGTATATGACAAATAATATTCTTAAATGTCATTATTATTATTATTATTATTATTATTATTATTATTATTATTATTATTATTATTATTATTATTATACTGTAAAGAGTATAGACTAAAACTACTACATAATAAAGTCAGAACAAAAATGTGTATCTGAAAGTGAAGATATTTATTCGGCAATCACAAACAGAACCAAGGTTATACAAATGTCAGTGTTTCAGTGTGCACACGGTGGCTGCCACCAGTTTAGCAGACTAAGCTAGCTGCTTCTCCCCCCACCCCCCCCACCTCCAATGTGATGGCGTGTAGAGTGCATACCATCTTGCAAGTTCATCCCTAGTAATGTAGTTTTAACATGGTATGTGCTCCAGGAAGTGAGCTGGTACCTTCCGGCATGCAAAAAAGGAAGTCTGTTGGTCACAGTGTTGATGTGTATCAGTATAACATCTGTCTCTTATACACATCTAGATGTGTATAAGAGACAGTTTATATGGTGATGGTGAGTGGCCCCAAAGACCGTTTGTATAGTGGTGGTGAGTTTGTTATACAGGGACCTACAGTATGCCGTTAAGCGTTATTTCATATTAATCAAAACAGCCCAAAGAGAGCCACCAGCAAGAAAATTAAGCTTGGTTATAAAATAAGCATCATTTACTGTATACAACGATCCCACCGCCCCTTACAAAAAACCCCCTTAACTACATTTTTTTCAGTTCATTACTACAACTATTCTGAAGACTGTTGGAATGTGAGTATTTATGAGAAGCCCCGGTTCGCAAGTGAATATGGTTACCAATCACTACCATCATTTTCAGCAATGGCAAACATTTCTGAGTCTTCCGATTGGGAATTTAACAGTAATTTCAGCCTCCATAGACAACATCATCCCAAAGGTAAAATTTAGTTTTCTTATTTTTTGCCATTTTT
This sequence comes from Anneissia japonica, assembly GCF_011630105.1. Taxonomy (NCBI): domain Eukaryota; kingdom Metazoa; phylum Echinodermata; class Crinoidea; order Comatulida; family Comatulidae; genus Anneissia; species Anneissia japonica. The sequence goes on along the minus strand of NW_022737020.1, from coordinate 156,206 downwards.
ATCCAACCAAAATCATTTGTTAAGAGTGTTTTAAAGGAACCTCAACATTTCATGACCCAAATTATTATATAAGCCATTGTAAACAAAGCCATATGAACAATGCATTGAGCCTGTCTCTTATACACATCTAGATGTGTATAAGAGACAGGATAGAAGGAGATGGAGGGAATATTTGTAAGGAGACAAAGAAACATGCTAATAACAAAGAGCATTAAACAAAGGAGTAATAATAATTAAAACAACCAAGTAGACATACGGTCTACTAACTACAATACATAATACTGTACTACACTTCTAATAAATTTTTAAATCAAATATTTACTTTATATTTTAATTTCTCGAATAGATGTGGCGAAATGCGTTCTTCTTTCTTCATAATCTTCTTTATGTTAATTATACAGTAGGGAACTATCATAGTACTTTCCTATAATAAAATACTAAGAAAAAAATTATATTATTAATATTGATAGCGAACATGATTAATATTATACGCTAGCTAAGCCAAGCGTGTGTCTACTTTCGAAATAATAACACATTTCAATTTATTACTGTAAGCTGAAGTCAGAGGTAATCTGGTTTCGACCAGTTTAGAGTCACTATAAGATAGGCTGCACTGTAAAAACAGCGTGGAGGATTTAAACGCAAAGCTCCACGCAATGTTGTCCCGTCTATGGTTGACACGTTTTAAAGGCAGCTAAACGTGTTTAGATATACCTTAACCTGAGGTGTTTAGCATTAGATGTGCTTAGGTAATTGATATCATTATGTCAAATACCTAAGTACATTTAATTCTAAACGCGTCAAGATCAGGTAGGATCTAAATCCGTTTGCTTTTAAACGCGTCACCAAAAACGGGACAATATTGCACAAGCTTTGCGCTTAAATCTCCACACTGTTTTTACAGTGTACCGTATATTCACGAGACTTCTACAAATGGATCAGCCTTGTTCGAAGCAAGAAAATCAATTTCAAACATCAACAATTTCTGGAAACTGTCATTATTCATCCTCACCATGTGGCTAAACCAACTGAGTAAGAGATTGTGAACATATGACTTCAGATTTGGCATAAATTGCTAGTTTAAAAGGAAAAGGATGAGCTGTACGCGTGTTACTCGTTAAAATACCACTAAAAGACATCTTACTGACATACATCTTGTCACGTTACAACACTCAGAGAGACGCATAAAAAGCGTTATAATTTTTATAGTTCGTATAGTGAATTTGAGGATTTGCAGATATAAAACTCACATCGTTTTTTTTTTTGTTTTTTTTGTTTTTTGTTTTGTTTTGTTTTTGGTTTTGTTTGGTTTATTTTGCATTCAACTGGCAAGTTGTCCTAAGATGTGGGTTGATTACAGAGATACACGATGGCGTGCATTTCAATACTTGGAGTACTGTATGTATTATACGTTCTTATTACAGAGATTAATCAGCAGAAAATGAATAAATAGAAAAAATTTATATATAATAAATCATTGGAAAGATTACAGCTAATTTCATACATTAATTTATTTCACGTTAGTGTGTACATTGAACTATGAATTCGCTGAAGCATCCTAAACTAATTTTAATCATAATCGAAATTAGTTCTGATATGTTGCTACACATTGTTGTCGGTGTGTTGAATTACACCACATAATCAACATTTAAATACTGATAGGGTTTACTAAGGCATGTGCCTAAATATGGATTAATTAATAAATTAATGATTGATTGAATGATTAATTAATTGATTATTTATTCGAAATTAAAACACATACAATTCTAATATGCGCTAACTCCAATGGCGGATCCAGGAATTCGAAATAAAGGGGGCCCACAGAAGAACTTTCACAGATGGAAAATCTATACTAAAAAATATGATTATGGCACCTCTAGATGGTCGGAAATGGCACAGACTCAAAATTTGAGAAGAATTTTCTTTTTTATTTTCAAAAAAATTAGGGGGGGGGGGAAATCGGCTGTGTCCCCCTTGAATCCGCCACTGAATTTTACTATTATTTTACAGCTTCATAAAATTCATAAATAACAACTACAATATCCGACAATTAGTCCGGACTGTGGAGTCCAGCCTATTTCCGCACGAAAAGTGTCGCACGCCCTCAGTCAGTATTTTTTATATTTTAAGTGAATAGTCTCGAAACAAAGGACTCAGTCGCGAGGTTGGATGATTTACTGGTAGGTGAAGGTTGAGGATTGCTTTAAAACTATAGGTCCTACTAATATAGTCTGCTGTATATGAAATACTAAAGAAATGCAATAATCAACACCTTTTGTGGATTAGTTGGCTGATAGTGGTTGTGTTGTTCCAATCAGCTATGTCATCTGATGGAAAGCTTTCTGGTGAGTTGATCAATAGGGATTTTCCGTAAGCATGATAAAAGCATTTTTGTGTTAAAAGTGAAAACGATATAGTGAATCTGCTGTCCATGGTGATTTATGATGTTCGTTGTCTTCTATTCCACGATGTTGGGTTCAAATCGCGTGAGAAACGTAGATTATTTTTCTTACAGACTCCAATCCAAATCCGATAAGAAAGACTTGTTTTGCATCATCATTGTAAATGGCGGGTGTAGGCTTACATGCTGATATAATATAATGGCATACAATTCTGTAGTAGCGAATGTTAAAAAAAAAAGATTAGGCCCTATTAGCTGCGTGGGCATTCTCTTTAAAATTCAATATTTCCAAAAATATCGATTTCATAATAAATTTTTTCCACCGCGCAAATCATATAGTAACAAGTGTCGTAACCAAAAAAAAAAAAAAAAAAAAAAAACGAAGCTTGTAAACAGCACGCAGTCATACTAATAAAATTCATACTAATAATATTAGGCCTTACTCTATAATTAAATTAGTGAGTAGTAGTACCTAAACAAATATGACTTCAAAAGATTAGTTGTAAGTGTGTTTAATTCTGTGCAGGAAATTGTTCATTACCGTTTGTATTGCTTAAGTTTGGCAGTACCGTTCATTAACCCTGACGCGCCGGTTGATAGATTGAATATAGGCAGCTGCCATTTATTCCTGTGCCAATGATAATGCCACGTTTGAATCTGCTGATACAGAACATTTATAAAAATAGTATTCAAGACATTGTTTACAATTAATAGTATAAGCCTCGTAAGTCATTTCAACATAATTATTAGTATAGTATTAGTTACCATGGTGATCACATCCAGGCAAGCAGAAACTGTGGAACGGTGACTTTTTCCAGTTACCATATTGGAGAGTGTAGCGTCAAGATGCGATTATCATAATTCCATATATAGTGTATTGTATTCAGTTGCATTTTGGACTTCGTGATTAAAAAACAAGACATAAACTTTATAACAGAAATATCAATTAGTTTAATATGTGCTAGTCTTATTATTATCTCATTGAGTTCATTAACTAAACTCCGATCATATAAGAAAGCTTAACATGAGATGTAATGCTTTAAAGAACCGGTTTATACAGGATAAGCAGAGAATATTATAATATATAATGAGAGTTTGATTCTGCCGTTCTGTAACAAAAACCTTCAACTGAGTATTTATTTTGTGACAAGTATTGCTAAAATGTGATGTAGGTCTACAGTTTTTAGAACAGCATTAGCCTGTTAACAAGTAGATATAATAAAAATCTTGTTTTTTTGTTGCTTGATTCGATCCACTTTACAGCAGTGGCTCTGAATATGTTTTAAACATTTTGATGCTAAATACAATAGCATATTTACAGCCTATGTAAACAGTACGTTAGTTTTTAATACTGACCTTAGTTAATGAACTCATAATTGGTACTATCATGTGTTTATCATGTGTTTAAAACAAATACACCACTACATTAAAAGAGAAAAGCAAATATTGCTTTAAAAACAAAAAAATAATTGCTATATAAAAACTTATTGACTAGGCCATACATGATTACAATTCAATAAACGCATCTTATCAACAAATATAAATACAGTCCAACCCTGGGTCCAAACCCGGGTCCAAACCCGTGTCCAGTACTGGAAAGCAAAACACGTCAGTTTGAGATTTCACAGTGACAAAACGCCTGCTCCCAGTCAATTTAATATTGTAGATGAGATTATTGTCAGCACACATAATGGTTGCCAGCACTGCTGTATTTACCTGTGCATAATATAATCAATGAACAACTTACCAGGAAGTGCTGTGTATGAGCGCATCCTCTCTGTCATTTTGGTAACGGCTAACCGTTGTATTACACAGTTGCGTAATTATGAGAGTGGCTAAAGGTTCTTCGGGCCCTACTACCCCGGGGGATGAATCCAGGAAAAATCCAATGTAGGGGCGGCGCCATGATTTGCCCGACGGGGGTCGCCGACGAGACAAGTGGCCGTCATCGGGCGTAGCTCAAAATCTTTGTAAAGTGGTCCGGGGAGGAAAACCCCCTAAAAAATATGACAATTTAGAGGTTTCAAAGGCTTTTAATAGATTTTGGAGTCTATTAATATGTATAAAATACATATAATTTTGTTTCTCCCCGACTAATTGTGTTTTTTTTTCTCCAAGACGGGGTTGCATCCCCCTTCCCCCGTAGCACCGCCACTGTACTGATCCAATGGGAGACGACTTTGGCGTTTAGGATATTGTTAGGGCCGGTCATATTTTTATGTTCTCCTTTTCTCGTTCTGTTTCTCAGGCCCCGCCCTATCGATTCAGGGGAAAATGTTAATGAATATCCCGGTGCATGCCCCTTAAGATCTGGGACCCCGAATTAGCCAACGAAATTTCATAGCTGTTATCCACTGATCCAAATACAAGTGTTTGTTAGGCCTACTACTACTAGCTGGTTGGCCTACGACAACGAATAATAACCGAGACTCGTAAATGCCGTATTACCATAGTTCACCTGTGCGAACTTTAAGCGCACACAGTGCTGAGGCATATATAAGAATACCTATTGTATATGTGTATAATTTGCAGGATTTATTGAAATCTGAAACAATAAAATTGAATTGATGAATGAATAAATAATACTATAAATATGGCCTAGTTCTATCTTTCTGTATAAGAGATTGCCCTGTAAAAAGGCTTTTAACATTTTTACTGCAATTGAAAAAGGCAGAGGTTGGCTCAGCTCAGCTGAGAAAATGTGTAATGAAATAAAAACAAATCATTTTTATCCACTCATTAGCGGTATTTCCGCAGCTACTTGCATACAGGTACAAGATGTCATTATGTTTAGTATTGCATTCATCATCATCATCATCCTCATTATCATCATCATCATCATCGTAATCAACATATCCTCACCATCGTCATTATCACCACCATCTACATCGTAATTATCTTCATCATCTTCAATTAAAAAATATCAGCAGTATCAGCGGACAAGTTATCATTGTAATTGTGCGCGCACGTGACGGGGAACGAGGCTGTGTTTAAGAGGGAAGTTTATATGTTATAATGATGAAAATATGCGAAAACACTATCATCACAGTGCTCAATGGTACATACGAGCAATAATAAAATACGTGATTCAAAAAAATTGTATCATTCGATATAGGCCTACTGATAATACCTTCAGCGGGGCACTCACTGCACCCGACAGTCGTCACGGCAGCTAACGGTAGCAGGATCCGGATCCTGCTAACCGTTAGTTGCCGTGCGTCCATACCAGAAAATTCCGATCCGGATACCAAGAATATGATGATCGAATCACTGGCCAATAAGAAACTGGAAATTGTAAACGAGTACGTGTGATTGGTTGATGATAGAAACGCGCTCAACTTGCTAACCGATAGCGCTTGCTAACCGTTAGCGTATCCGGATACCGCTAGCGATTTTTTCCCGTACGAAACATTTGAATGAAACTTCACTCGGGCCATCTCGGATTGACTCGAGTGAGTACGATACGAGGAACAAGAGCAGACACTTCGCAATGTCGTGACGCTCGAGTTTTACTATTATTGCTCTTTCTATGTTTACCTACGGTAGGCCTATGAAATTCACGGACTTATGTGATGTACGTCACTGTGTAACTAACTGTGACCTTCTTGGATGTTATTAAATGTTAGTATATTATCTACAACAACAACAGCTAGTACCTCCTGTTATAAAGTGTAGATAGGTACATGAGATATATTCCACTGCAGTATTTGCAATATACAAAATTAAAGTTTTAACAGAGCTAGGTAAGCCTGTTTGTAAAAATGCATGGATTATATTTAAGAATTTTGTAAAAGAAAATAATTATGAATGGAACGTTATACTTGAATGAGTTTTATTTTGTTATCTATAGTATTATTATCATTGTACTAATTTTGAATTATTTGGATTAAATTGAAAAATATTTGTAAGTATATAAAATTAATTAAGAGTTATATTTTAATATCAAAAATATTTTAAAAAAATATGAAAAGAAACAATGGAATAACGTTTGTAAAAAAAAAAGGCCTACTTATTTGTAAAATAGGCCTATTTAGCGGCATTCACATCGGAACCAAACCGTAATGGAAGCGTTTCCGATGTGCTGAAGGATTTATTTATTTAAATAAAGTATGTTATATTATAATGATATACCGTATAATGTGATATAAAAAAAAAATTATTCTATTAAACAATTTAAATTATATTTAGTTCCAAATTACCTTTATTCGATTATACACGTTACTGGTTGTATATATATAAAAAAAAAAAAACAGTAATGCCATGAAGGTAATGAAAAAAAATCGATATAGAAGGAAATATTGTACTGTACTGTACTGATTGTTTGAATAAAGGTGGTGGTTACGCCACGAAAGAGAAAAAAAAAAAACATTGAGCCGAGTTGAATTTTTCTCGCACGACGGTCGTACGATGAATTCGTATCCGATGTCATCTTCCAGGCGTTTTATTTGCGTTTTTTACTATCATGTTCAGCTTTTAAAGTTTGTATTTTGATCTGCACATGCTCAGATTATAATTAATTAACGTTCTGTAATTACTATTGGTACTGTCATTGCAAGTATGCTGAAAAACCAAAATTAATACCAAAGGAAACTATTAATTACGAATTAAAAATCTGAACAAAACGATAATTCAAAAACAGCAAGATGGTTCCACAAAAACCTGTTCAATAACAATGACGATATGATGACGATAAATTTAGATCAGCTCTGATTCAAACACAATGATGACGATGGAGAATATTATGATGATGAACATGATGAAGTAAATAATAAATAATATTAAGTAGTAATAGGCCTAATATAGGCCTAATGATAATAATCATGTGACGAATAGTATACCAATACATAAATAATAATATAATAATAATAATAATAACTGATGATAATATTACTGATGATGATGATGACGATGACGATGATGATGATGATGATGACGATGATGATGATGATGATGATGATGATGATGATGATGATGTTGGTGATGGAGATGATAAGACAGATAATGACGATGATGATACTCTGTGGCTAAATTATAAAACCAGATTTTCCTGGGGTTCGGGAGGCCTATTTTCCCCCATTGAGGCCTGTGGGAATAGGGGCTGGCGCCCCAAAAGTCCTTGTGTTAGTCTGGCCCTGCCAGCCTGTAAAGTAGGCCTATGTACTGTACCGTCTTGCGTTTAAGCGCCACTGTCCAGTGTGCAATATGGATGTACATGTTAAAGAACGTGTACACGAATAATGAAGTACGGTACCCTTTTTGGAAAAGAGCACCGGTAGTTTTGATTTTCTTTTGTGCAGATTATTCTTGGTGTTCACCGAAAAAACCCAATCCAGTGCCATAAAATACCTCAATGTCCGTACATTGTATTGCAATTATTAAGCCAGAATAACACAAATTTGTTCACCGTAACGCTCGCCCCTTCCTATTATGATGTTTTCAACTCCCCTCTGTGGCTTTATATATCAAAAAGAAATCGTATTCAAGAGCATTTTGAAAGAGCGAATCCGATGAGAAAACCTCTAAAATTATAATTTTGAATAATAGCCAAACAAACGTATACATTTGGTAGTCTTCAATACAGTAGATCACATTGGTACGATACAACACCACAGGATCCGACCAAGCTTCAACAATATGTATTTCTAGAGGAAAGGGAAAATACAGGCATAATGGAAAATTAAGTTCCCGTAAAAACACCACACCAACAAAACAAAACAGTTTCCGATATTTGTTTGTGTCAGAAAAATATCATAGGAGTGATGGTTTGCTCCATCTGAAGTGTTATCGTACTGAAATCTCAGTACATTCCCAAACTAGCGAAAAAATTACCGAAGTTAGCAAAATGGCTCTTTTACATACACGGAAAAAGCACTTTCATTCTTAAAGACTTAAGCGAATACCTACATACTATCGTATTAATTGTATTTTACAATTTTAATTATTTTTATGTTATATTTTTCGTATATACATTAAGTCATATAATCATTTTACTTTGTGCAATCATACTTATTTTATATATAAATATATATATATAATATAATTATATATATATATATATATATATATATATTCAGCTGATTTACATTTTACTAATATCTTAATTTGATAACAAGAGCTATGCTAAAGGATAAAAGGAAGGTATTATTTGCTTTCCCGTTATTATAATTATTCTCATTCAACTTTTGGGATAAACTTCAGTCCGTATCACAGGTTTTCAACTTGTCTTATTATGTTTTATCCCGAAGGTGACGTCAAAGAGTATGGTCGGCCTACCTCTTTTGACATCGACGGATACTTAAAGTCAATCGGTGAATTTGGAAGTTATCAACGCAGGTTCTTCGTTCTGCTGGTGTTCCTGTCGATTATCGATGGATTTATCGTTGTGTTCACGGTTATAACCAGCACAGCACCCGATCACTACTGCCGAAGCTTTCAGAACGAAACATATGTTCCGAGGACGCAAACTTCGCTTTGTGACTCATTTCCGATTTCCAGTAATAGCACTTGCTACACTGCAGATAGATGTCTGCGGGTCGTTTTATCAAACGGAAGCGACGGCAACGCAACAATTGCCGAATGTGATCTTGGGTGGGTGTACGACCAATCAATTTATCACTCAACGCCTGTAGCTGAGGTAAGTGGATTTTTCATAAACTATATTACTGTATATGCATTAGGAAGAAAAATTAAATTGAATAGCTTATTTTAGAATTAAGTTGGAACAGTACTCTGATGGAATGGCCAGAGCCACGGGCCCTCGGGCTGAGGTACCGCTCTCCTCTCACTCGACTGGATTTCTTTTTGACTCTCTCAACTGCTCCTCTCTATCAAATTGTTCAGTGTTTTAAAGAAAGACATGACTCCTCCTTGTTCGCGTCTTAACGTATTCCTGTCTCTTATACACATCTAGATGTGTATAAGAGACAGAATTAGGGTTAAATATATAATAGGTCACAATTCCAAATACATTAGAAATGTTGAAGACAATTTTTAACATACAGTACCAAAGATACATATGATATTTAATGTTTAAATGTTAACTGTCAATAAAGTAAAAGATAGAATATTTTTATATTTTATTTATTTGTTCTTATAATTACTACAAACCAGATGAACGTCTACAAACATGTCAATAAAGGAGCCTACTTTTTCTTGTGTGATTACTGAGTCTTTCCTTGGCTGATAAATCAATCTCCTTTCTTTTCTTTATTTTTGTAGTGGGATCTTGTCTGCGATAAACTATGGCAAAGACAACTATCGAAAACTGTGCATATGCTAGGCCGGCCAATTGGTGCATTGCTTATTGGGGTTTCGGCGAACAGATTCGGCAGCAAACCCGTTTTATTTATTAATACTTTAATTCTAGTTGGTGCTGGATTGTTGGCCGCTACAGTCAACAGTTTTCCTGTCTTCGCAGTGTCACAGTTTTTTACCGGTTGTACGGGTTCTTTAGTCAATATTGGATTGATTTACGGTAAGGTGTTATCCCTAATATAATGAGATCACAGTTTGTCGAATCGATTGTTTTCTACCATTTGTTCAATATTTCATATGTATAATTAATACAGTAATAATAGTAATATCTCATTTTAAAAGGATAAAAATGAGTCCCTAATTCATAATGAAACGATCATTCTAGCATTATACATGTCGCCAAAGCGGTATACCTGCGTTTCGTTTCAAATGATAGATTTTTAAAAAATATCTCACTTAAAATTATGATGACTTAGGAAAAATAGATGCATTGCATGCATAGTTAGTTAAGGGATATTATATACAATCGCGTGAAGAGTAGTCTTTTCATTCAAATTCGGTCATTGATGGAGAGCTCATGAATTAATTATTAACATTTTCAGCATGTTTGAAACATAAATGCAGGCACTTTGGGACTGCAAATTTAACGAGAAAGAAAACCGATCCTTTAAAAATTATAACCACCACTCCTGAAACTCCCTTTTAATTTTTTTTTTCTAAAAATCAAATATTTTTTTAAATTTATTTAAATAAAGCACTCCAAGGCAAACATCACAGTGGCAGAGGCATATCCATGAAGGGTACGGTGTGTGTGGGGTTTGTAAGGAGGTGAAATCAACTCAACTCAGGATAATCGCCAGTATTCTGAACAAATTACCATTGTAGTGTTGTAGCAAGAAACACTATCCAAGTCTAAAATTGTTAGAATTTTTGAAAATTCCCATTCCCCTGTCCAAAATACGAGTTAGTAAGATAACGACGAGAGTTGCTGGTACCGGGTAGCACAGACACGAAGGTACCCTTAGGGCGAAGAAACTCGTTGATCGAGTTCCTAGTCCACATATCAAGTGCCCTGAGCATCTTACATTAAATGGATATGTGCGCTATCTAAAACTACACTATTATAATATAGACAAGGCCATTTTAATCTACGTTTTGCTTTTAAACATCATCATTATTCTTAATGCTGCTTAAATAAAAGCGTGAATAAAATGGCTCTGCCAATTTTTGGAGTGACATTTAAACTATTTTTTACGTAAACTTAGTGCACATCCTAAGATAATAGACCTATATAGGAAATAATACATACAACTTGTAGATAGTACAATCGACCTATTGCATGACCTTTTACAAAGTGGATTGATTAATTATACCAATCGATACAGAGCATGCATCTATACCCAGCAAACACAGAAAGTTATTATAATGTTCGCGACCGTTGTGGTTGGTGTGTCAGAAAATAACGTTGACACAACGTTGCAGCAACATTACCAGGGGCGGATTTAAGGAGGAGGGCTGGGCCGGCCCCTTTTTGGAAAGATAAAATAGAAAAAAAATAGAAGAAAAAAATAATCGAACAAAACGCCTCAGAGGCTATTTTCGGGCGTCTAGAAAACGCGGGAAAATTCGCGGGGGGCATGCCCCCGGATCCCCCTAGGGTAGTGTTATCTCGATCGGCCCCACTTTCGGCTCCCTTTCGGACATCTCTCGATCTGCCCATGGTTGCAACCTTATTTAGTTATGAAATTACGTTCTAAATACGTGTTTATTGTTCTATAAACGTAACATAAAATTACCTGGGTAGGGCCTATATAACATCTGTAGATAATATCAGTTTGGCCGATAGCTCATACTTCTTTCATATGTCGATTACAAGTACCGTAAGTTAAACCGATGTTGACGAAGACTGAATATGAAATAACATTTGCCTTACATCATTACAGATTACCAAATCCATGCATGCTGTTTGGAATACCACTTTAATTGTAAATTACTAGGTCTCTTATTGGACTATCATAAAGTCAAAGCAACATAGGCCCATGCTTAATATTCTCTAGTATAGATATAACAAACCAATTCTTCATTATTCAATCACGCTATAATAAGGTGTGGATCGTTTGTAAACATGTTGAAATATTATTTGTAAGCACCAAGTCCTTAGATTACTAGCTCTTAAACTCGAACAAAAGATGTACTTGTAGGCCTACCCATGGGTGAAAGAGAATTTGTTAAATTGCTCTGTCGCGCCACATCAACAATCTTGGATTATATCTTTTTCATTAAATTGTGTTAAAGCTTTACTCTGTCAGGTATTTACGTACTCTAAACAAATAGTCAAGTTCGCCTAAGTCCAGAGAAATGATACAATCAAAATATTTGTAGTAATAATAAAAATCAAGATATTAAACAATCATAATAAAGCTTATTCCAAAGCTATTCAAATCTATACACTTACAGATTTGCTGGATATTGTAAATACTGTTAAAGTCATAGGATTACCAGCGCTTCAACTCGTACAAAAGATATATATGAGATCACTTCATGGGGGAAGAAATGATTTGTTAAATTGCTTTGCCCAACTTGAGACAACTTTAAATATATATAGTTGTATCATGTCACCAAACAACGGTCAACGTAACAATTTTCGAATTTTATCTTTTTATCAAACAATTTTAAAATATTTACTCATCAATTACTTAACCAATAGTCAAGTTCGCTGCCATAATTCATTCACTTTGTTTCAGGTCAAACCAGAATAGTAGTAGATATAAATAATAATAATAATAATAATAATGATGATGACGATGATGACGATGATGATGATGATGATGGTGGCGGTGATGATGATGAGGATAACGATAATGACGACGACGACGGCCACAATGATGATGATGATGATGATGATGATGATTATGATGATATCATCATTGGCTCCGTCAGTCACAAACAACTATGGATACAATTTCTCAAATAGAAAGGCACTTTTGGAAAATATGACTTTTCACTTATTAATTTTGCAAATTTTAAGAGCTTAATTTTATGTTTATTAAATTGATTAACTAATTTTCTTCAATTTCATTTTCATTATAACTTCCATTTACAAGCCCTCTCGTGACTAATAAGACCAATTCTAGCAGAACAAGTTCTACCACAATATCGACAATCTAGAGTTTGCACTACGTCATAATCTGTTGTATGCTGCTTCCTTTTCCTTCTTTCTCTTCTTTCTTCATTTTCCTTTCTGTAATCTTTCTCAAATTATGCTAATTCATCAGCTACACTTACTTTCCAAGACTCTCTGTCACAGGCTATTGCTTCCCATGTTTTCAGGTTCATCCCAACAGCTATAAGGTCTCTTTTACAGACATCCATGAACCTTAGTTTTGGCCTTCCAAAGTGTCTATTCCCTTGAGCAGTTTCACTGTATAGTAAAGCTTTTGGAATTCGGGAATCTTCCATCCTGTACACATGACCAAGCCATCGAAGTCTACGTTGTTTTAATAGAGTAAACATAGATTGCATGCCACTGATTTCTAGTACCTTATTGTTGGTGATCTGTTATGATGATGATAATAATATAAAGAATCAGAATAATGCTTATTTCAAAGCAATTTAAATCTATGCACATAAGTTTTGTTGGATATTGTAAACCATGTTGAAGTTTGTCTCTATGCAAGGCAAAACTGCTTTTCAAAACAAGAATTAATCCCAATACTATAGGCCTATGTGAGTAGGCCTGTGTGCTAACATCAAATAATCGGCAGTTTTGTTTTGTATCTGCATAGTAATCAATAATTGCTGCATCCTATACGTTGCAAAGAACATAGCAAAAAGAAAGTATAAGCACGTCCCTAATATACTATAATTGACTACGGTGAATGATAGCGCCGGCTAAAGAATGCGATGAGCAAGGCTTCCGTTCACAATGCAAAGCAATTTAAAAATAATTTAAAATGAAAAAAACATAACTTTAAAAAATGTTTAAACCACAACCGTTGCAAAACCCCTCAAACCGGTTGCGGTTGTACATTTGGTGGTGTGCTAAACCTGTCTCTTATACACATCTAGATGTGTATAAGAGACAGCATATCCATGAAGGGTACGGTGTGTGTGGGGTTTGTAAGGAGGTGAAATCAACTCAACTCAGGATAATCGCCAGTATTCTGAACAAATTACCATTGTAGTGTTGTAGCAAGAAACACTATCCAAGTCTAAAATTGTTAGAATTTTTGAAAATTCCAGAATCAGAATAATGCTTATTTCAAAGCAATTTAAATCTATGCACATAAGTTTTGTTGGATATTGTAAACCATGTTGAAGTTTGTCTCTATGCAAGGCAAAACTGCTTTTCAAAACAAGAATTAATCCCAATACTATAGGCCTATGTGAGTAGGCCTGTGTGCTAACATCAAATAATCGGCAGTTTTGTTTTGTATCTGCATAGTAATCAATAATTGCTGCATCCAATACGTTGCAAAGAACATAGCAAAAAGAAAGTATAAGCACGTCCCTAATATACTATAATTGACTACGGTGAATGATAGCGCCGGCTAAAGAATGCGATGAGCAAGGCTTCCGTTCACAATGCAAAGCAATTTAAAAATAATTTAAAATGAAAAAAACATAACTTTAAAAAATGTTTAAACCACAACCGTTGCAAAACCCCTCAAACCGGTTGCGGTTGTACATCTGGTAGTGTGCTAAACTGTCTAAAAGCAAGATACATTGCCAATAGACCATTCCGGAGTGTCAATCAAACTTAACTGACTAATCAGAACAGTGCTAGGAATGCGCGCGCGTCTTACAAACACACGTGTTGTCCCACAAAAACGCACGTGTTCGCGTATGTTTTAACACTGCCGTTTTGTGGGACCTTAGCAACAATATCCGAGGGGCGGAGCTTAGCGGAAACGTCCATTCGAGATCCCACTTATTCTGAGACTCTAATTCCAGACCACTTTTTAAAGAAGCAAATAAAAAATGTTCAATCTTTTAACACAAAGCTATGGAGTTGGGTGGGTGGGGAGGGGGTAGGGTGTGACTGGGGAACATCTCCGCACCACCAGATACGACAATGTGAAAATCACTTTATCTACATTACTTCAGTGTACCCATATGTATCGATGGGTACCAGTAAAATTGCTTCACTTTGGTTTACTACTTGCAATGTACATGCACCGTATTCATGAATAGGTCTATTTTCATCCAATGATAAAAACAATACCATGACCAAAGTTAGGCTACAATTTAAAACATCAAACAAAATAGAGCGTGACAATAATTTCAACTGATAAACATATAAACATATTTTCAAAAGACAATACTTGTAGTGCATCCTACCATGGCATGAGCTGAATACCTTTCTTAATAAACTTTAGAATATTTCATAAATTCAAAAGAAACGAGGCTCTTTGCATGGTTGGTTGTAGAAGTGACAATGACAAAAATAGGTTCCTCATTAAGGAGCATGGGTACACTGCAGAACCTAGGTCAAAATTATTTTAAACATAGACATATAGTCCATTATCGGAGAAGCTGTTATCAGCCATTGGTTGTCTGTCAAAACGTAGGTCCATTAACAAACTTCCTCATAAGTTGGATACGTAGTTGGAACTCGAAGTCGTGATGAACATTAAAATTTTTACAGACGAATTTTAACTCATTCCATTGTACAAAATAATTCGACCGCCACAGCATAGAGTATTTGCGCAAGCACAGTAAACTTAAACATTAGTTCTAAATTTTCCTGCTTGTAGCGAAGCAGATCTAAAATTTATTTATGATGTATTTCAAAAAATATTCACTGATCATCGAAGAAGACATTACGTCTACAGAAAAGTTGGACCAAACAAACACCAAGGTTTGACAATGCTAAAACTGATCACAGATATTATACTACCATAATGACTTTGATTAATGTGTGTGATTAATATAATGTATTGCGAAAATTGTGAAAAAATAACTTCATACACTCGTATTTCGAATGTTTGTTACAACTGAATATGTGTTTTCCTCTCACCAGTAACCGAACTCGTTGGGCCGTCGAAACGAGGTACACTTGGACTTCTATATTATCTGGGGTACCCAATAGCTGCCATGATTATGCCCTCAATTGCTTCTTTTGTGAAGGACTGGAGAAAGTTGGATATTTTTCTTTGCATAATATTTTCATTTGCATTATCGTATCTCTGGTAAGTCAATCAATATTAATGGAATACTATTGTATAATATCACAAGATGTTAAGCTACCTAGTTGCGTATACAATGTGTATTTTCTTTTATTTATTTATGTATTTATTTATTATTATTATGTTTTATTTATTCCGGTTTACAAATGCTCAAAGTACAATTCAAGATTTAAATGAAACGCTTACAATGGAATCAATAGAGTAAAAATACAGAGATATAAAACCATTAATACAAAGATTAATAAAAGTAAAAAAGCGTTGACAAATATGAAGACCTACAGTATGAAAACAAGCAATACATTTACATAATTAAATTTGCTAAATAAGTTAATATTAATAAGAAAATCAAGAAGATTAAAAAAGCAAGGACAATTGTTGTGAATATTATTTCCAATATATAAATTATTCTGTTTTATTTAGTTTATAAGTATATACTACATATATTATTTATATATCTATATTATCATTGAACTTTTTTTCTGGCAGGTTGCAGAAAAACAATCATAACATGAATAATGAGTTCTGGTCATAATAGAATAAAAACTGTACTCTATCTAAATGGACACTTATAATGTTTAAATCACTCAAGAGCAAACCGATTATAAAATATAATACAATATTCCCGTAGAAAATTGTTTCTTGCATTTACAGTAAATTGATTTATTTGATACCATAAACAAATGGAAAACCAAGTGGCCGGGCAAGAGGCACAGAGTCAAAAGTTGATATCGGGGATAACCCTCTAAATCCTATCAGATCTAAATCTTAACAGAGGATGTATTTATAAAATGTATTCCTGGTGATTTTACGCCTTAAATATGTTAATGGTACGGTGTTGCATTCTGTTGCTTCCGAACTAGGATTATTCCCGAATCAGTGAGGTGGCTACTTGCTCATGGTCGCGGTGAGGAGGCGAAACGTATTCTATTACATGCTGCTGTGGTCAACAAAGCAACACTCAGTGTAGATAAACTAGACGAAGTCAATCACTTAACCACAATAACTGTAAGTGTACTATGTTTTTAAATATATATCTATGTAGTATTTTATTCAATTCAATTCTATTAAATTAAATTCTATTGTATTCCAATAATAATAATAAAAATAATAATAACACAAATAATAATAATAGAGTATTATTAATAATATTAAATAATAATCACAATATGAAAATAATAATAATAACAATAGTAATAATAACAATAATAATAATTGTTAATATTGCATATTATTGCATGAATGATATTCCTAATACCTAATATCCAGAATTTCTACCAATTACAATTATTTTTATCCACCTTTCCATGAAAAATCGACACCATTGACCCCTGATGATTGTGTCGAAAAAAAGCTAAGACTGGGTTGTTAAAACAAGCCTAAATTAGTATAATATTCCTATAGTAAAGTAATACTGAATTAATTCTTGAAAATACGCTAGGAAGGCATTTTAATACAACATTTTGTATAAAACAGTTCATGCCTAGACAGGCAATTTTTGGTTTCGGGGAGGGCGAATCCAACAACTGATGCAAACACTCGCAGACGTACGCCGATGAAACTAAGTTAATTGCTCCTGCTAATTTCCATAATGACTGCTTAGTACTACATTGACTCGCTGGTTAAATTATCTGAGGCCTGGTTGCTGAAAATTTATTCCGAATATGTAAAATCATGCATATGGGAGAAAACTCAACCTCGAGGTGGTTTACACGATGGGAAACAATCTTATTCAATCTACAGATGCAGAAAAAGATTGAACCCGTCCGTGCAGCCACACCTCGAAGGATTGGGTTCTAGGGCTGAGATAAAGTCGGCTTGAGATAGTCAGAAGAGTCACCAAGCCTTTATCTTCAATGACACTGAGCTACAGGAAAAGATTGGCAGAGTCAAACATGCAGACCAACATCCTGGATCAAAAGAGCATTGGGAATGCTGGCCAGCAGTACCAAACCATTCACTTTCGTGAATGTCAGTGGCCGAGGAATATACCATAAGTCTGAAGAAAATCAATCACTGGCGTGCGGATTTGGACTTTTTCTCATAGAGAAAGAGTCATACAGATCATATTTCCGAGAGATGCTGATGCTGCCGAAAGTGTGATTGGGGTTTTAAAGGCGTTAGCCTAACATTTCCCAATTAACATAAATATTACGTAAGTATTTCATCTCTCCATTCCACTCAATTATAATATTAAATCCCATTCTATGTTATTGCTATTAGGCCTACATTCAGTCTTACTTCTTTCTTTTCTGTTCTATCTCATCTCCTTATATTAGATCCTTTTCTACGATTCGAGTATATTCCATTCTGTTTTATTAAAATTTCCATCTAATTCTATTCCATTATTACTTCTGATTTTATATCCGTCTATTAATTTTTTCACTCTATTTTTTCTACTAAATTCTACATACATTTCAATATTACTCCTTTCTTTTCTGTTTTATCTCATCTCCTTAAATTAGATCCCTTTCTACGATTCGAGTATATTCCATTCTGTTTTATTAAAATTTTCATTTAATTCTAGGCCTATTCCATTATTACTTCTGATTTTATTTCCGTCTATTACTTTTTTCACTCTATTTTTTCTACTAAATTCTATATACATTTCTATTCTACTACCGTATATATTCCCATTCTATTTAGGTTCCATTCAATTCAATTCCTTTTTCCATTCTATTCTTCTCAATACTATTACATTGTATCCAATAGGCCCTATACAAATAATGAATTTTTAAGAGTGCAATGGGAAGACAATTTTCATGTGTTTAAAGATTGACTGATGAGGCGGAGCGGAGTTGAATGGAACAGTCTTTCAACGAATGAAAATATTCTTTCCATTGCACGAATAAAAAACATTCATTATTTGTTTTATAACTCACCTAAAATAGATTCTTGTCATTTGATATTTTATTAAAAAAATCTACCTTTTTTTTTTGAATGAAGATTCTTGACATTTGATATTTTATGAAAAAAAATCTACCCTTTTCTATATGAAACAGTCCAGCGTCGTTTTAACTAATTAAAGATTGTATTAGGTTGAAGTCATGTCGTATCATAAGCGACGTGCAATTGATCGAAAAGGATGGAACGAAAATGCACGGATGGAAGTAAAAATGTACGGTGAAACTAAATTTCAATAATGAGTGACGAAATGGTGCAAATTATCAATGTCACGTGATAGGAAATCTACCAATCAAATGACAAGGATCTATTTAGGTGTGTTATAATATCATATATAGAATGCTGATTTTAACTCCTATATTTATCATTTAAACTTACTTGCATTTATATTAGTCCATGTTGGATATGCTGTTATTCACCTACATTTCCAGTCATAGTGAAATATCAAGAAAAGTAGACACTAAAATGTATTCCGGACAACACAACGAAAAATAACCACCTCGAGTTGCCTCGATTTTCGCGGTAAACTAGTGTACGACTCTCCACGTTTTGCGTGCGTTTACATTACGTATTTTAAAATACAGTAGTCATTGATTTTAACATTATTTGAGAGGTTTAGGTCGATCGTGTAATAAGTATTATTATATAGTATCTTAGTACGAAGAATCCGTATTTTATGATAATAGCTTGGTATGGAGAAACACCTCCTCTGGTGATACATAAAGTGATAATAAATGTTGAAAAAAACGTCCCACCGAGATTTGAACCCAAGACCTTCCGATCACCTTTCGGATATTTATTAACTGAGCTATGAGGCCAAGGTGTGTACTGTATACTACTTTGGATTGCCTGTTACCATTTTTCTCTATCAATCGGCACCTGTGTATAATATACGGGGAAGCAGGGGGACTCTTTAAAACAGGTTTTCCTGTAGAGTCAACCTTCCAAAATACTGAATAAATAAGTAAATATATATATAATCATGGGTAATGTGAATACTAATACTGTATACATTTTAGAGCCGTAACAAAAAGTAGAATCATTGTTAAAGTACTTAATGTTTGGAGAATTAAGTTATCTGGTTATTGTGGTTTTGTTTTTAAAAATCATCTTTTATAAATCAAGCGTGGCGTCATTTATAATATCCTTCGATATAACATTCTTCCATTCCATTCACGGCATAAATGTATCGCTCAGATCTGACCAAAAGTCTGCAATCTATTTTTTCAACGAAGTAATGTTTACATTCATCAGAAATAAAGATCAAGAAGAAACAATACTAAATCTCTTTTTAAATGAACGTTTGAATATTTCCAAAACTCATGACCAACAGTAGACATATCTTCCATTCATTTTGAATTTAGATAGTCACTGGCAGCCTGCCATGAATAAACTGAAACATGCAACTTGTGTCTTATGCAAGTCGTTTATATTAAGAAATTGAGTTTTGTACAGTTAAACCAATCAAGGTCTAATCTACTAATAGTAAAATATGTCAGACCTTAAAATATGCGGCCGCTATGTGGCATCCGGAACTATTATTCTAACACAGAAAGGGTCATGAAGCCATCGAAAAGCTACAAAAGCACTCTTTGTTGATTGTGGACACTACAACAAAGACGTAATCGAATATATTATGTATGAAATTTCCCTCGAAGACAATTTCCATTATGGTTTCAATAGAAGAGATTAAATATGCATGAAAATAGCCTCAGAAACTCAAAATGGCCTCTCTGTAGAACCCAAAGAGGAAAGAAACGTCCACTCACATATAGCCTATTATGAAAAATAAAGTGAGAAGAATTACTACAAAATAAACAATAAAGGACATTTAATTCCCTCAAAATATTGGCAATCTGTTTTGAGACATTTAAATACTCAAATCCTCAAATTAAATTGTTCATATTCAATGTTCTGCCTCCCTTGTGCAATAACTTCTAATAATTTTAATTAAACTTTTTATACGCAAAATTAAATTTTAGTCTTTATTCTAATTTAGTATTTTTATATTTGTATAAGCCTTAATATTTTTAAATGTAATATGTTTATAATATTTATAATATTTTTTGAAAAGAACCTCAGAAATCAATTAATGTGCTTTTGCGCAAAACTCAAAGAGGAAAGAAACGTCCACTCACAACATATGACCAAAATGAAAAGAATTACTTAAATTATATAGCAATATAAACGAAAAAGAAAAAATTAACTGAAAATCTGTTTTGAAACATTTTCAAATCCAATAATCCAATATTCTGCCTTCCTTGTGCAGTAATTCCTAATAATTTCACTCAAAATTTAATGTCAATCTTATTCTTAATTATTATAATTTCATAATTTTATATTTCTTGAATTTGTCTTAATATTTTTTAAATGTTAATGTAGATATTTCAATAAAAGTTTAGTGCTACAGAAGATAGTCTTTGTTTATTTATCCTGCTCAGAATCTTTGTTTTAATCAAATATTTTAATGTTTTTTATTGTAATATATTCTTGTGCTTTAATTTCAATATTCCCCATTGTTGTCTTCGCAGTCGTAATTGGTTGAATATCACATTACTTTCAATTATAATTCTGGTATTTGTCAAAGCCATCGTAGGCAAATATCCGCTTAAACATAAAAGTACATTTCATACATTACATATTATATAAAACGACATCATCTTGCATAATTTAAAGTATTTCTTCGATGATGATAATTTTGTTTTTATGCTCATATTTAAATTATGTTGTATTTTAACGGATAATTCTTTCCTTCTAGGTTTTATATGTATATTTTAGTTATTTTAGCATCAAGGTTGTTCTACCGGTCGGTTGCCGTTGTGATTTACAATTAGGAAAATCATAAGTAATTTTGAGTCTGGATACGCGTCTCATCACGTCCTGTAAAGAAGATATGCCTTGTCATCAGGCTACTAATCAATACGAGACAAGATCGTTCAACATGCAGAATGACGGAATTGAAGACAGATACAATACAGTATCTTGAAAGATGCAGGCGAACAAATAGCACAACCCATTGACAGCGATGAAGGAGGAGAAATTATTTACTTATTCAAGTTCATCCTATTCAAAGCTTTCTGTCTCCACTTTTCCTGTCTTTTGCGATGTATTTGCACCCCTCAATGTATGACTCTTCTCAGCAACCTCCAGTCTGCCATAAATGAACACGCCATGTTTTCGACCTTTTCAGATGGTGTTTATCGCAAAGGAACTTCAGGGAATACGATCCATTTAATTTCCTAATGACAATCCATCTTTTTATTATTTTTTTTAATAATAAAAAGAAAAAAAAAACATGTATTAATGCAAAAGTCAACTTGGACCATTTACTAAATTACCTAAAATTTGCAAATTCATTGAATGCTAAAAAAAAAGGAATATTATGTATTTATTCATGTCAAAATGATTAAACTGAAGAACCGTTGCTGAAGAAACTTTGCTTTCGCAAGGAACATTTTATGTTTTTAGGGTAATTTTTTAAACAATTATTATAAGATCTAAATGAAGTCTTATAGATTGTAATATTGTTCTGAATTTATTGCTGCTTTTCACAGAATTCAGAAGTGTCGAGTCCAAGACCTTATGGGTTAATGGATATGATGCGAAACCCATTGATGAGGAAAACAGTACTGAATATGTGTTTCCAATGGTGAGTGATACCAGATCAGCATCAGGATATTCTCCTGGAGCAGAAATCTGTTCTCCGTGTTGTATTTACATAGGCCGTATTTGATTATTTAAATCAGGGACGTAGCCAGAATTTCAAAAGGGAAGGAGCCGTTATGCGGGGTACGTAGGACTCCCGGGGGGCAAATCCTTCTGGAAAGTAGCGCGCTCTGAAGGTTTTTAGAACTGTTTTGAGATGATAGTGAAAATTGAAATAAACGCATCATAAATAATATTAGTAAGCTTAACAATAATTATATAAAACTCAAAAGCGGTGGATCCAGGAATTCAATAGAGAGGTGACCCAAACGCATCATAAATTCAGTAGCAGGCCAGACTGGATTTCTTTATAATTTCACACGAATTATTGTATTCAGTTAAGAATTGTGAAATTCCCCCGAGCATAAATTCGGATCATTCTATTGTAATGTTAACATTAAAAAAGGATTTTGGAAATTTAATAATTCTCTGCTACATGATAGAGACTATGTAGATCTCGTAAAAACTACTATAAAAACAACTCTCGACCAATACAAAATAAACGTAGCACAATTTAGATGGAATAACAAGATACTCTATAAATGATTAACTTTTATGGGAAGTTTTAATTTTAATAATAAGAGGTCAAACAATAAATTATCCATCTACTAAAAAGAAAACTACAAACCAAAAAGAAAACGAACTAGAAAAAAAGACTCTCAAATTTAGAAGTAGAATTGGATAATACTGAATCAACTTCAGAAAAGACAAATATCCTAAAAGAAATAAATATCATTACTTCAGAAATAGATAATATCAATAGTCAACGAATAAAGGGCATGCTTATAAGGTCAAAAGCAAAATGGATTGAGAAAGGTGAAAAACCAACAAAGTTTTTTCTAAAATTAGAATCTAAAATTTTTTAAATAAATCCTTTTAATATTGAACTAGAAAAGACCGATGGTTTTTCCATTAAAACAATTTAGGGGAGAGGGGGCCTTGATTCCACCACTGCTCAAAACATTCTTTATCCAAAATAGTCATAATCGCGAAAAATGGGCATGTAAAAACCAGATCACATTCTAAAAACAAATGTATACATCAGCAGTCACTAAGACATACTCTGAGTCAGGTATCGACTCGGAGATTAATGTCATACCCAGGAAGGGCGTAGTCTGTTTTGAAAGGTGTGGGGTGGGGGACATTTCGTGAGTCGACACTCACCTCAGACCCACCATGTTGGGGCTGAGGTGCGAAAATTTGAGGGAACAGTACCTCTAGATTACCAGAAAATGACATTTTTAGTAAAAATCATCATCACATCATCATCATTATAATTATACTCAAAAAATGAAGGACCAACAAATTTCTCACGATCTTTTATCGGGGATTTTCGGCAACCATAGAGATCTTATTAATATGTGTGATGTACCATAGAAAATAAAGCTTAAAAGCATTGTTTTTGAGTAGGTCTATGTACTTTACATACTTCAAAGCCGTGATTTCACAACCACTTCAGCCCCACCATAGTTGGGGCTGAGGTGAGAAAATGTGAGGAAATAGTACCTCTAGATGGCCGGAAATGACACTTTTATACAATAAAATTCATCATCATCACATCATCGTTATATAGTCAAAATGAACCGCCAACAAATTTCTCAATGATCTTTTATTAGGGATCTACTTAATATACAGGAGAACTTAGGTCTAACTATAGCTTACTAAGCTTTAACAATACTATAATAATTGTGACCAACAAATCACAACTTATTTTTCCGCCTTTAGCACAATTTTCTTCACTTTTTAATACAATTAGATTATTATCTATTATCACCATCGTCATCAGCATCATCGTCATCATAATCATTATTATTACTATTATTCCTAGTAGTACTGTAGTAATAAAACAAAATTTTATAAACCTTGCAAAAGGATAAAAACCAAACTGAACCATACAATATCACATTTCTGTATCTGAAAAGACCTGGCCTGTGATTTATGGATTTAAGATTTTTTAAAATCGATTAGGCCTATCAGTTATTATAATAGGCCTATGTAGATCGTGTGCTAATGTATATTTACATAGTTTAGAAGTAGCCTATTCATTTTGAGTGATCTATAGAAAGACTTTTTAATGGCTAGGAAGAACAAGCTTTAAAATGTTTACACTGTGTACATAGATGGGGGTGGGGGCGGGAAAGCCGCGGCGCCAACACCCCCCCCCCCGTCTACGGCCCTGATTTAAATGATTTGTTATGTGTACTCCTCTAGGTAAGCCATTTGGCTCAGTAAAAGGTGAACCTACAGTAGTTAGATGTTTTAACTTAAACAATAATAGTAGTAGATAAACAATTGGTGGAAAGAATTATTTAATTATGACATTTTAAAAATAATCTAAATGTTACCAAAACAATGTTAGCAATAGAATATATACTAACAATAATAATAATAATAATAGGTTCCGATAATAGTTACAAAGAGTAACTTGATCTACAACAATAACTTAAACAAGAAAAACTACCGTACTTATGCTTATTATTGATATCATATGGTAATAAAATATAGCCTACTTATGTTTTTTCCTCAACGATATGTATTTATAATATTAAGAGAGGAGCATAGATGTCATAATCCGTATTCCGAGCCTCAAATTTAATCACGCCTTATGTTTTTTCTTTGTCTAATTTTGTGTATAATGATTAGGTCGGTAACATATGCTGTCTACATTGGCTTGTCAACAAATACAGATTTTTTGGCTGGCCATGATTTGCTAAACATGTTCTTGACAGGTTTAGCCGAAGTGCCAGCGCTTACACTTACTGCACTGTTTGTGGACCGGATAGGACGCAAGTTGGCCTCCCTCTGTGGCTACACCGTCGCCGGAGTCGCCTTAGCGTTGGTGTCTATGATTCCACAAGGTATAAATCACCGTTACACTATTCTGACATCACTGTTCATCTACATACGATAAATATATATTTTGTAATTGTAACATTTTAAACTATTAAAAAAAATGAATAGCATGCGGTTGCGTAAGTATTTTCCCGTTCGTGAAATTAAGCTTCACATTTGTGACAAGCCTTGGATGTCCTCTAATACCCAGCGATTGATACGGAAAAAGCAAAAAAGTTTATACTTTCAATCGACCTCCACTTGGGCGTTTTTTTTTATGAACAAAGTTAAACGAGCGATTATAGCTGACAAAAAGGAATATTCTCTTAACAAGGTTAAACGCCTTAAACATTCTAACCCCGCCACTTGATATAGAGAAATTCGAATTATGACGACAAATAATAAATCAAAAAGAACAATTGTCCCTCCTCCGGAATTTGATATTGATAGTGCCCAGGACATGGCTAAATTCATTAATCGGTTTGCTTCGATCGGGAGAGATATACCGCCACTTTCTGTCACAAACTTAATATCTGCTTTACTTCCAGCCCCGGCCCCTGTACCGGAGTTACATCCATGGACAGTTTATAATAGACTTTCTAAAATTAATATTAGGAAAGCTGGTGGCCCTGATGGCATACCAGCAAAGATTATTACAATTGCTGAACAACATCTATGCCGAAAATCCCAAAAGTAAATTCTAGGATTATAATAACTGACTTTAGCAAAGCTTTCGACCGTGTTGATCATAATATTGTAATTCCAAAATTAATTAATTTTGGTGCTAGACCATCTATTTTTGCCATGGATTTGTAATTGTCTACCACAGCGCTCTCAATGTCTGAGGTATCAGAATACATTGTCTTCCTGCCTTCAACTCCATAGAGGTGTGCCGCAGGGCACTCTGTTTGGACCAGACACTTTTTTTTTTAGCCCAAGACTTAAATTACGTAGATGATACCATAATTGAAAATAATTACACCAGCCAAATCTCAACGTTACAATCAGATTTGGACTCTCCTGAGAAGTGGGTTAATAGCAACAATCATCCTATAGGTAGTAGGTTATACTAGGCCTACTTACCCTGATGCCTTAATCCGATGCAAATTAACTACATTAAGAAATCGCAGAGATAAAATATGTCTTCAATTTTGCAAAAAAAATTAATGAATTCCCCTGATTTTCGTAGTTGGTTGCCTAGAGCTATAAGAGAATAGAATAGTAGAACATTAAGAATGCCGACTTTCTCTCCTTAACCAAACGGTTCAAAAATAGTCCAATCCACTATTTGAACAAGGAGTTCTGATCTTTTTCCTTTTAATTGGATTAATTTTTACTAACAATTTTAATATTTGCTGAGTTTTGGCTTTGTAGATTGTGGATTGTTTGTTTTGTTCTGATTTTTTTTATATTTCTATTTTTTTTCCTTCTGATGCTGTGTACAATTGTCTCAATTCAGCCTTTGGCTGCCATGTATAATTTTTGATGTTTTTAAAAAAATAAATACCTTGAATAAACTATTGACATTACACTCGATTTTACACATTTGCTAATCAATATCAGGTAACGATGCCGTTGTTGTCGGCATCGCAGTAATTGGAAAATTTGGCATATCTGTGGGATTTGCAGTCGTATGTCTATATACTACGGAGCTTTTACCAACACCTATAAGGTAGGTAACGAATCAATAGTTTATTGTGTGATCCCACAAAACAAACAATATCCAAGTGAACCTTTCGTGTTATTTTAATTTGTTTGCTATTCATAATTATTTAGGGATGAGATACAAAATTAATTATCAAAAACACAATGATAAACAGTGTATAAACATATAAATCGTATAGTAACACCATTGTTATAGTTTGAAATATATTAAAAATGATTATAATTTTTCTGGCCAATTTTCAAATTTATCATTTGATTAGGAATACAATACATTTTCCTTCTTAGGCAAATAGGTGTCGGGTTGTGCAGTTCTTTCGGGCGAATAGGTGCCGCGATGACTCCGATGCTGTTCACGTTGGGCGAGCTCTATTGGTGGCCGATTCCTTATGTGCTGTTTAGTTCTGGGTTGTGCTGTGGTGCTTTGTTTATTCGTACGCTGCCTGAAACGACTGGCGTGGATCTACCACAGACAATGGAAGATGCCGAGGAATTCTTAAGGAAAGGCAGCAAACGGTAGGCCTAGTTTATATACAGGTTTCCCTTCAATTAAGTACCACTTTTGGGACCAGGGTTTTTACGGTCTTTAGCAGCTTTGTTCCCTAATTAAAATAGCCTAATAACAATAAATACATTTGGTAATTTGGGACTACAAAAAAGTGGTCATTAATTAGAGGTGGTCTAGGTAGTCTTTAATTAAACCTGTATTATAGCATCGTCCTGATTTCTGTAAGAGGGTATGTGTGTGTGCACACACACACGTCCACATACACCCACACTCGTAAATCTTACTTCTGCCTCAAATCAAGTTATTGTTATTATTATTATTATTATTATTATTATTATTATTATTATTATTATTATTATTATTGTTATTGTTATTGTTATTATTATTATTATTATTATTATTTAAAAAATACAATATAAAAAATATAATACAAATCAATAAATCAAACAAGCATAGCAATAACATAAAATACCATAGTCATTAGCTGCCAGGAAAGCACAAAAGCAGCCTAAACCACTGTCACCAAATAGGTGTGTACCTCCAAATAATGACTACTACACACAATATAAATGACATAGATAAACATAAATGACTAAGGCATTACATTATATTAAGCCTATACTGTATACCGTACATACTGACGCTAATAATAACTTAAATATTAAATTACAGTAGTATTATATCATTATGTTAGAAATAAATAGTTAATCAGTGAAGAAATTAGATATTTGTGAAGCTAAATGAATTATTGAATTTTACATTTATATAATTTATACATAGATATGCTAATAACTTAAATATAAAATTAAATATACACAATTATATTTGAAATAAATATTTAAAGTTTAAGTAAAGTCTTAAGTTATTATTTATGAAGCTAAATTATATTATATAAAATTATTTAATACTCAATTTTACCAATTCAATTGGTTTAACATTTTACTCAACTGGTAAGTAGTGCTCTCTCAGTTTACTTTAAGTACTCCATAGACATATACATAGACATCACTTTATTCATCCAAAAATTTGGAAATTACAGTGTTCTTTTCTTCCACTCTTAAAGAGAAATAAAAACTATCTAACATATCGATTGTTAAAGAGGCAAATACCTTTCGAAATGAATGAGTTAGGATATCTATTCGTGTTTGCAGCCGGTATCCTCAGTCTGCGTTGTATAAAGCAACCAGCAATAGTCGAATGTAATGGATGACTTTCGTCAGCCATTACGTCATCGAACTTATTAACTAGGTAGACTGAGTACACAATGGAGGTATATAATACCTCCATGAGTACACCGTCTGCAGTGGCGAACTTATTGCCAAACAGTGGTCTGTCCCTAACAGTGGTCTCAGGGGCCCCCCTTTTGGGAGGTAAAAAAAAAGAAAAAAAAGAAAAAAAAGAGAGAAAAAGAAAAAAATGATAGCCCAGAATGCCTCAAATGTTATGTTCGGGCGTCTAGAACACAAAAATTTCGCGGGGGCATGGCCCAGACCCCCTACGACAGTGTTGTCTCAATCGGCCCAACTTTCGGCCCCCGCTTCCGGCCCCCCTTTTGGACATTTCTGGATCCGCCCCTGGGTCTGTCCCTATCACCTTGCAAAATATTATTTATTTATAGTTGAACTTATTCAAAAAATATAATGTTTTCTCGTCATAATAAAGACGAGTGTGTGTGGACACATATGCCTAAATCTATTTTGTTTCTTGTACAGCAGGTGCATTCTTTTATGTCGTGACAGCAGTTACCAACAATGTGAATTAGATAATTCTCCATCTCATTTTATCTCGGCAAGTCAAAGAGACGCAGGCGTGGATGCTAAAAATGGTCCTACACCTGTATGAAGCGTTTTTCTGTCTAAACTACGAGATATGTTTGTGTGTTGAATCGAATCAACCTTGAGTTTAATTAATATAGGTTATGCAGGGAAAAACCAGGCAATAATGGGTGTATTCGAGGGCTCTGAAGCGTTAGAAATGTGTAAAGAGTACTTTTGTGTAGTGTCAAGAATGCGATGCATACGGTACGGTACATTTTCTTTGCCAATTCAACGGTGAACTCAAGAATGCTGGCTTATCGTTGGTACTGTAGGCCAAAGTTACACATTTTCTTTGCAACTTTGGCTGATCGTTTGTTACCATACGTCAAAGTTGTAATAAGAGAAAGAAATGTATTTATCTTGATTTGATAAGATTATTTAAAAAATGTATTGAGATTTATAAGATCTAGGCCAAATGCTTGTTTAACGGCAGCAACTATGTATAATTGCTATTATTTTTTATTCTTCATTATCAAACCAGTCCGAACATTACAAATTCGTCCCAACTTATTTTTAGGTATAGGCCTATCATCAGAAACGTACTGAAAAATGCAAAATAATATTCTACAGCAGGCTCTTATCCACATAGGTTCAGTATACTAAACAAAGATGTGCCTAGTTAAATGACGTAATGCTACATATTTTTACTATTAATAAACATGTAATTAAATAACATAGAACGCGAACGATAATAAACTGGTGATTGAAATTTAGGCAAACTCAATTTGCGTTGCCTAAAGCGTTTCTTTATTTTTTAAATTAAACGGAACCTGTCGACATTTAACAAAATACAATGAAATTAAGTCTGTAGGGGATGCCGAGAATGCAAAAGTAAGAAAAAACTGTCATCCGAAGATATCCGCCCATCCTAATAACCCCCACCGAATATATAAACAATAATGCGCAAAATTAAACCTCTCAATAGTGAGGTTCAACGCAAAATTACCGTAAAATTCAAAGACAATCTTCGCCCTCAAGCTAAAACATTTTGTAAGGATAGACAGACAAAATATTCACTAATCTACACAGGGTCGGGCTCTGTAGTGCAGTGGTTAGAACTCTCCACTTCACCCTTACCAGTACTATTGCAGCCAAGCCTACAGTAATTTGAATCCTCCAAATAAGGACCACTTGTAGGAATGGGGTTTTCATGGTCTCTCATTAGATATTCAAGGAATTTGGTTATTTGGAAACACAGAAAAGTGGTCCTTAATTGGAGACCTGTACATCATTTTGTTATTTCATGTTTATTATATCATTTTATGAAGTGTTTCATATAAGTCATTTAACTGTATATGTAATGCTATAATAATTATTATGTTAAGAGTATAAGCACTGTTCTATCT
>NW_022737020.1:99505-124740 GCF_011630105.1 Anneissia japonica | reverse complement strand
TATAATGGCTGGATCTCGTAGAGATACACATTTGATAAGCAACAGATAAAAAGGAAGCGTAAGTAAAAAGTTAACAGCCAGAAACAGAACCAGAGCTTTTGGACAAAAAAACAAAGGAAAAAAAGACGCAGGTATATGCCAGACGCGTTTCTTATATAGATAATTGGATCGTGTCATTCTTGTGTTATTGAGAAAGTTTCCATTTATTTAGTTGTCTTGTAATAAGAACCACAATTAATATTAGACCTATTTTCACCAAAAATCCGTATTTTTGTAAGGTTTTAGTGGGAGATGTTGAAGCAGTTGCGTCTAAACAATAATATTTTTTA
This sequence comes from Anneissia japonica, assembly GCF_011630105.1. NCBI lineage: Eukaryota > Metazoa > Echinodermata > Crinoidea > Comatulida > Comatulidae > Anneissia > Anneissia japonica. The sequence continues at coordinate 124,411 of NW_022737020.1, read as the reverse complement.
AAACCAAGTCGTGTGAAAGTATTTAATGTTCATATGAAATTTATAATGGGTCGAGAATTGTGTGTATTGGCTACGTGGCTAGTCTCAAAAGTGTTAATAAAAATGTTGTACAATATTGTTTCGATTTGTTAAAATGAGGTTGATTTCACATGGTCCTAATAATAATATTTATGATGATGATGGTGATGATGATGATGATGATGATGATGATGATGATGATGAAGATGATGATAATGATGATGACGATGAAGGTGATGATGATGGTGATGATGATGATGATGATGATGATGATGACGGCGACGAAACGGCGACGACGACGATGACATTGATGTGGTCAAATAAAAGCGGTTGCATGGAAATGCAGACTAAATGTGAAGAGAGTCCGAGCTTGAATAAATGGGCAGCAAAGTGCAGAGACAAGGCCCTGACTTCGAGGCCCTTGAACCTCGAGACCCCCGCCAGTTAAGTAAACCGCCGTACTTGTGCTGCTGCTTATTAGCTGTTGGTCCCGCTTTGAGTAGGGGAATGTCTCCCGGTGTACTGTCCAATTCACCACCAGAAGAAGGACCCTACTGCAATTTAGTTTAATTTTTTTCTTTTGTGTCCTTTTAATTCAATTATTAAAGGTAACAATAAGAAGTAAAAAATAAAGAATCAATTACAGACTACTAAGTGACCATAAGTAAATGAATCGTTTATCAGCACATGGCACAAGTAAATGATTCGTTTATATCAGCACAGGCATACGTTAAATAATAATCAAAATAATATTAGGCTTATGTCTAAAGTAACATAATCAAAATACTAAACTTAGTCATACAAGTAAATGAAAACGGCGGTGATGGAATTGAAAACAAACACATTAAAATCAGACCTACTTTTGACAATTCGAATGTTGTTAACACTTATAATATGTCATATGAACACACACTTACCGTAAAGCATATTTCTCCGTGGACTAGTAGATCCATCCGTAGAATTCATATTTACGGTATAAGATAAAAGTAACTGCCTCCATAATTCTCCGGAGAATATTATAATATTACGAAACACTTAGAAGAAACTTTGTGTTTTAGGCCTAATATCCGAATGAATATCAGACGAGTCAAGAATAGATAAACTATCAGGTTTGTTTTTTTAACGATTACTACCAACAGTGGTGGCACCAGCGGAGGACAGGGAGGGCATCCGCCACCTTCGGACAGGCCCGGAACCCCCTGTCGTCCGACGCCACGAAGCACAATTTGGACCATACTAAGTCTTAAAAAACTCTCCGTGTGAACTCATACTATAGGGATTTGTTTTGTTCCGGACCCAGACCAAGGCTATAGTCGGCCCGTTGTTTCGACCCACGCAGTGGCGTACCTAGGGGAGGGCGGGGGTGGGGCCGCACACGCCCCTCCCTCCCCCCAAAAAAACTCGCCCCCCCAGTCATCCCTCCAAAAAATCACCTAAAACCACCATATTTTGCGAATTAGCGCCCCTCAACTGATCAACGAGCTCCCCCTCCCACTTCACCTTCGCGCCCCTTATCAGACTCCCTCCCCCCCAATTCAAGACTTCTAGTTACGCCACTGGATCCAGTACGTCGGACATGTCGGACCCCTTGTCGGCAAATTCATGGAGCCCCAGAATAGTAAAAATGGGCCCAAATTGCAGGTAGGTAAAAATGGCCCACAATGATAAAACTGTTGTTTCAAAAAAATCTTTCAACTTATTTATATACTGCAAAATAGCAAAAAATGAATTAATAAATCAGCATAAATTGATGTTTGGTAATCCATGTGTATTTGAGAATGATTTATATCTTGTTTATTCGAGAATAATTATTTATTTTAGGGAATAGATACAGTCCATTAATTGCTCATTAAAGTTTTTTTTTGTTGTAATTAATCTAAATTTATTATGTCATAATACAGTACCGGTAAGTTAAAATATAACTTTAAGATCTATAGTAGTAACTGAATTTTATAATTTAAAATTGCAAATTAAAACAATAGCCCTATCTAATACATATTTCTTTACAATCTGAACTAATTTATTAATTTTATTTAATTACTGCAAAAGTAATATAAATGCAACATATTTGACATTCGATTTTTTAAAAACTAAATTATTTTACTTAATACATGATTTATATTGATTTATTGATAAAATTTTTGCAATTTTGATGCATTTTATAACAATAATAATTCTCAAACATTTATGAGGCGCCAATTCCAAATTGAATGTTCATATCAAAGGCGCGAGCGTTATTATCCCTGGTCACTGGATAACGTACAATCGCACACCAGCACAAAGTGCAACCTTCTCTCCTCCCTGGGAAGCTACTTCTTTAGCGCACGAAACTAGAACATTCAATGCCACAACATTCTACCAGGTAACCATTTATACTCCTTGGTAGAGAGAGATAAACGTACAGATAAAGTGCCTTGACCAGCGGGAGTTTCAAACCCCTGACCTCAAGGATGGGAGTCCAAGCCACGATGCGCCAACCACTTCTATAATGTAAATGTTGCAATTAAAACAATAGGCCTATTTATTTGGCCCTACATATATATTTTTCAATCTATGAACTATTTTATTAATTTTTATGTTATTAATTTTTATCGTTGTGGTCATTTTTACCACCTGTCGTTTGGGGCCATTTTCACCGGGGCCACTTTTTTCCGGGGCTTCTTTTTTTCAGAGGCCCAGACCTAGGGAGGGCCATTTTTTCCTGGGCCTTTTTACCGTACACCCAGTTGCTCCATCCGGCAATCCTCAGGCCCGTATCAAGCTTTTTGAATGTGGGGGGAGGTGTGCGTTTTGCGAGCGCAGCGAGTAAGCAGGCTGGGGCCAGGGGGCCGCCCAGGGCCCCGGTCGGGGTCCAGGGGCCGAAGGCCCCTGAAAAAATTTGCTTTCTTACGTCCTAGTAGACTAATTTGAAGGCATTAATCAACATTTTTATTCTTCGACAGAAAACATATACAGAGGTATAAGCATAATTTTACTGTATGTATACGCTATGTATCCATTGAACCCGTGACGGGGTATACTGTATAAAAGGATCATCATGATGAGTATACCCGTCCAGGGTATTTCTGAGAGCGCTAGGAACGAATATTATACTTGTCTAAACCGGGGTGTCATTCTAGCATTTTGACTTCATTGCTATACACTGACATACCGGCTGGTAGTTAGGGGAAGATACACCGAGACGATAACATGCATATAACGTGTGTATGTTTGTTGTGTTATGTTGCTGGCAGTACAAAAGATTGCGCGTGTGGAGTCAGCACTCTAGTATTCTTATTGTAATTCATTTGTACATTCATACAATCTTAATACTGTACTCTTATGTGATTCATTTTATAATGATTCTGGGAACAAGGTCACATTTTAACCTTGTGTATTAATTGGGGTAGCTTGCTTGATCCTACTGTAACCTTAAATTTCTTATTTCTTTAAATATCTTATTATGGTATAATAATAATAGTGAAACTTTTGGTCCGAAAACCTTGTCGTGGCTTGGTTGGACTGTCTGCGATCTGTCTCTTATACATATTCTTATTGTAATTCATTTGTACATTCATACAATCTTAATACTGTATTCTTATGTGATTCATTTTATAATGATTCTGGGAACAAGGTCACATTTTTTTGGTTATAATTAGTGGACGTTTTTCGATTTGGGGGGTACGTACGCACCCAACGCACCCCCCCCCCCCCGGATACGGGCGTGATCCTGTTTTCCAATTCCGAAATAAACTTTGAAATAGTAATGGTTTATGTCCTTCAACATTTAATGAATATGTTAAAATTAGTAAAAGATGAAGACATTTATTGGAATGCGAAAGGTAAGACATTTCCATATTCTTTTGTCTTTCCTTAGGCTATGGAACAATCCCCACTTGTAATTCAAAATTCTTCATCAATCTCATCTATCTGGCCTACTAAGTAGTATACTGTAATAGCATATTGTAATTTATTATAGTTTCCTGCCATTGTTTGACTAGAAGGAGAAATCTGTTATAGAGTGGGCTGGACAAGGGCACCTATTGTACAATGCCCAAATATGTGTAACCACAAATTGATGGCCTACAATACTGTATTTTGTAAAAGGGAAGGTCATGTGTATATCCGTACTACAATCTGTAAACTCGCACCGTAGGCCTTGAGAAAACAAGCCTTAATAGCCAGAATAGGCGGTAGAACATGTATTTTGTGTGAATTGGGGTTTTGTGCAATAAATAAAGTATAATATTCATCTTACTATTCTAAAAGTTTGAGTTTAAAAGTTAAACTTAAGCCATTTTCGGATGGGAGTTCGTAAATATAGAAACCTGCCGAAAATAAAGGCATTTTCTCAAAACTTGATTTAAGAAAGTTGATAAGATGATAAATATTCAACGCTCATAACTTTGCTTAACACCTGATTGAGTTCATTTAACTGTCATTTTAAAGAAATCATAATAATATGTTCTATGCCATTAGAACAACCATAGAGAAAATAGAACAACGAAGGTCTACTGTGTGCTTAAATTATGAACTTGGGTTAGTAAGGTTTTTCGGCGATCCGTTCTCGAGAGGGCAGTCTTCATTGTTTAGATTACTGTTTATCTTTTTTTGGTTATAAAAAGAAGGTGTTGCAACAGGTTATGGACAGGGCTATTGGAGTAACGCCTAGGCGTCGGCCCCTATAGTATTACTAGGCCTATTAGGTAATTATCATTTGAGAACATTATAATAATACAAAAGCTATTTTGATAAACATTTAATGAACTCCATTTCATCCCATGATTTTCAAACTAAGCTAGGACTAGGCCTAGGCCCTAAGAGCTAGCACCGGCCTAGTAGGCCTACCTAGGTTAGGGCCTAGGCTAGATAGCCCCTACTAAGCCTAGGCCATAGGAAGGCCTAGACCAGGCCTAGGGGCCGAGTAGTAGTTAGTAGGCCTAGGTTAGGCCTGTGTAGAACAGTTTCGACTGCGAACAAGTTCGGCCGCTATGTATGGATCGGGGTTCGCCTCAACAGCATCGCGAGCATCATCTGTACCCTTACTAGGCAGGGCCTAGCCTAGACCTACCCTAATAAAACTGCCACCCAGCCTAAGCCTGGCGTAGGCCTAGGCCTAGCTACCTAGTAGGTGGGCCTAGGCTAGTAGTAGTAGGTAGGTGACCCTACAAATAGTGGTGGCTCCAGAAATTTGCCAACAACACGACAGGTGGTCCGAACTGACATTGCCAGACTGTATAGTAAGGCCTGTGCAGGGAATATATCTTTTGTGTAAAAATTCGGCCTAGATATTTGTCAGCGTATTTCGTAAAATAAGGGCTGATTTCTGCGTAGATTTTGCTGAAAATTAGGCTTTGACCAGATCTTGATATATAACGATGCATTATGCAGCAATTTCGCGCACCTGTTTTCCTAGTGATTTTCCGCTAAAATTTGAGCTGATTTTTGAGATATCCTCCATGCAATTAAAAAACTTTATAGTGTGGCGACAGGGGTTCCGAACCGAGTGGCTGATTGGATCCTTGTGGTCCTGGTAGGAGGTATAAAATATTAATTATTATATACTTCCACCTTGGTGCTTGTAGGGTTCACAGGGAGAGTTTTTTTTGGCTCACTTAGTAGTATTATGTCCCATGGACTTAACTTGTGCTTTTAGTCTTCAACATTAAGGATTGGCAATCAAAAGAACGATATTTCGATAGGCAAATTAATAGGTTGTGGATATTGTTTCGACAACCTTGTGTATTAATTGGGGTAGCTTGCTTGATCCTACTGTAACCTTAAATTTCTTATTTCTTTAAATATCTTATTATGGTATAATAATAATAGTGAAACTTTTGGTCCGAAAACCTTGTCGTGGCTTGGTTGGACTGTCTGCGATATTCCATGTTTTCACTCTTTTCTGTGCATTATTTTAATTTTGGAGTTTGACCATCTATCTGTGTGCTTGGTAGAAATAGATATATAATCTTCAACCTTTAAATTTTTTTTTCAGATATCAATATACCATTTAGAAGCAGGCAGACCAGTATGCTTAAGTCAAGTATCAGTAGTTGGAAAGATTGCCAATTAGTATGTCACTAAAAACACCTTTATTTACCTGTGCAATATGCGGACAGGAGAAGTTAGATGCAGATCGTATGAACACGCACATGTTAGATGTACATGTTCAAGCAAAGTGTCCGATGTGCGATTTAGAAGGTGTTTCTGCTGATGACTTAGAATATCATATAAACACAGCTCATGCTGATATTCTAAGCCCTGCTAATTCAGGTCGCTCATCCAGAATTAATGGCCACACTGCAACAAAGTATAAATCACCTGATGCGCAAAGTAATTCCATGCATAATGGCTGTGAATTTAACAGTCAGAAAAATGGAGATGTCAACCAATCCAAAGGCAAGACTCTTTTAGCGCTGTCCAAAGAACATGCTCTAAACACTGGTGCTGTCTCTAATGATGTGCGTACTAAGGATGCGACAGGGCGTAAAATAAAGAACTCGAGAAAAAAGGTAAAAGAAACAAGAGAAAAATCTGAAAAAGAAAACTCTGTACAACATTTACAATATTGTGTTCCAGATCAGGAGACTTCCAGTTTAGAGGACGATGTCGCAACATCATCATCCTCATCATCATTATTTTCAGTTATTTCAATGACGGATGTTGAAAATCAGGATAATTCAAGTAATGCTAATGGCCGATCATCACTTTCGCGTGTGCAATCACCTCTGAAAAAAAAGGTTAAGATGTCATCAGATAATGATTCTGACAGTTCAATCTTAAGTGTATTTAAAAACATTATATTAAGATCTCCATGTAAGGGTGAGGATAGTGGCAGTGTGGATGCTGTTGGTGGCATGCTCATACCACCTCGAAATGTCTATGATATTGGTACAGGCAAGTCAACCAATGAACCTAAATACCGCCCTCCTCAGGATGGTGCTACATCATCTCATGAACTTAAATACTGCCCTCTATGTGAATATAGTTCTACAGATGTAAACTTATTAGCACATCATGTGGATGCGCATTTTTCTGCTGATACTAATGATGATGAAACGTTAGCAAGAGAGCTGTCACAGGCTGATGACGTGAGCAACACCGATGAGATGATTGCACGACAGATCGAGATGGATGAGAGGATGAAAGTTGAGAATGAAGCAACACAGTTTCAAGAACTGCAGGTAAAGAAATATGAAAATAAAAACAAGTTTTTATGAATCTGTCCATCACAATAAAACAAAATAATTTTTTTAACCTTCAATACAAGTACACTTGCTCCTGGTTCTAGTAGTGATTATAAGGGAATACCACCATAAAACCTTAAATGGAAGCCTGGGCTGCTTTTTTTTTTGCAAACTTTGGATGGGCTTCTTTTCGAGATGGGCTTTTTTTTCTACGCCACTTTTGCAAAGTAGAGAGTGGTCTTTACAAAATGAATGCTGTAAATTTGGGGAATTAGTACTAAAAAGCAATAAATAGGGCCACTGTAGCATTAATCTGTATCAAGGTGTGCATTAACCGTCATTTAAATCACCTAAACTATTATACAGTAAACCAATTTTGTTTCTTTGAAATTCATGTACAGTGTATGTAGATATCGAGGCTAATTTTGCAAACTGAAGAGGTGGGTTTCAATTCAAGATGGGCTTCTTCTTGAGATTAAGCCCATTGGGATTCAATATGAGGTTTTATGGTATATAAACTCTAAAATAAAGTGTTTTTTAAGGCTTTGAGTAGAGATATTTTTAGTTGACATGATAATATTATGTTCTAGTGTTTTATACCAATTCTCTATTATATCAACAGAGATTAGAACTCTGCCTAGTCTATTAAGTCAAATTTGTAGAATACTTATATTGATATAATATTGCAACTACAGTAATCGAAAACTGGCATTACTAGAGCATTTGCTATCATACAGTACTAAGAGTTTGGTATGGCAAGTAGTACTGTATTTGATACAGCATTTGCAGCAAATTTGTTTTGATACTTCATTGCAGTATGACTTAAATGATCCTTCCATGTCAAATGATGATCAGTATTTACACTCAAGTGTCGAAGTTAAATCACTTCATTATGATACAAAATATTTTTAGAATAATATGAATTTGTTATTTATTTCAATATTTTCGGGATTACAAGAATTTGTTTTCATAGAAGCTTCAATGCTAAATCAGATTTGCTAATTTTTATTGACATTTTATTGTAGGCTCTACCAATATGCCTTCTATATCTAAAATTCAACAGCTGATTGAGAAAGCCTGGGAGGAAGGCTATGATGAACAGGGCAGAGAACAGCTTGGTGGCAAGATCTACAACACAAGGAAATGGATAGGTGCTACAGAGGTTATGGCCTTTTTCACATCTCTTAAAGTCAGGTAGGTGTAACAGCATATCATACTGTAGTTGGACGTTGGATTGGAATTGGTGACTTCAGTTATGTTTCTGCTTCTACCCCCTCACTAATATTTGAGGGCTCTGTTGGTAAATAGTGACCCTACTCTAGCCATTATTGCCTGAAATATTTTGCTGTAGGGCCTGGAGGGAATTTCTGAAGGCAATAATAGCTCCCGGTGGGAGTTTGACGTGAATTTGAGGCAGCGTTTGTGGCTCAAATTCACATGTGGCTTGAAAATTTCCCACAAACTGGTCCCCACATACTCTTGAGGGTAAGATGCTTTGTACGCTGCCTTTAGGAATGTGGGCGCATTATTTCAAAGACAGAATAGGTCAGATGATGCAAAAATGTGCGATGGTAGTGAAGGTGTCGCGTGTGTACTGTAACTTCATACACATGTCACCATTAACTTTGTATCGTGTCTGCTACTAGTACTGTGTCATATAAAAATACACAAATTAGTGGAAATATAACATAGTTTTGATAAAAATAAACGTATAAAAAGAAAAACTAGTAGACGCAGACGCATGTAATGGCAGTGCAGACGTATGTGTGGGTAACAGTAACTTTATTTGTATAATTTTACAATTCCGATATAAAAGTATATATTTGATTCAACAGATTACATCAATTGCGTAACAAAACACAGAGGCCTTTATTATGAATAATTCAGAAATTGATAAATATAACTATATATTTTACACTTGACTTTTCACTTCTGGGAACTACAAGAAAAAAAAGAACATTGTTTTTTTCAATATCGAACACTACATAACTGTACTAAAAACATGCTAAAATTATATTCAAATTTATTGTGATTAAAATTTCTCTGAAACAATAGCAATTGTAAAAAAAAAAATAAAATAATAATCATGCTAAAAAAACATACAATAAAATATTATGTATAGTCAAGCATCGTAAGAAACTAAAATAAATAAAATCAATACAAAGTCTAAAACACGCACACAAAAAAAACTATTTAAAAATACAAAACCGTTTAAAAATTACTTTCCAAACATTTAGTATTAACCATTAATGTGTACATTGGCGTTTCCATACGCTGTTAATCGCGACCAACTTCTTGATTAAATGATGCTCAGTAAAGGTAATTATATATTCTAAGTTTAGCATGTAAATGTAACAGACAAAAGTTTAAAAAATGGGTACAGGATTTCATTTTGCAAACGGCATGGTTAAAATCAGGGTTAAAATACCAAAAGAACAAGGAATGATTAAAAACTAGCCTACAAATGTTTAAAATACGGTTTAAAATTGGAATAATTACAAAATGTCAGAATAAAAATATATACAAGATGTTTAAACCGTAAAAGAAACTGCAAGCAATACAAGACTTTAAAAAATCACTGTTAGCTAGTTTTCCCATAAAGAGTGTAAATGTTGGGAAACCACATTTTTAAAACCATGTTCGTTCAGACTTAAACAAAGGTTGACAGCCTCAACATAAAGTGAGCGTTGGTAGAATGAAGTGCGAACAGGAATCCTAAAGAGCTTGGTATGATCATAGAATTTAGTATGAAAGGAATATTAAGAATAGACAGGAACTTATGCTGTAAATAGCGTGAAGCCAACTTAACTCTGGAAATGCTCCTCCTGACAGAGAGGGGAGAAAGGTAAAACATTCTAAGCCGGTTAGAGTAAGTTGGACAGTCTTCATACCTGCCATCTCCACGGACAAAGGCAATCCAGGTAGCAACCCTCTGTATCTTTTCAAGCCTATTACAATATTCAATTTCATAAGGAGACCTTACAACATAGCAATATTCAAGGATGGGTAAAACAAGGGATTTATATAAGTAAAGAAAAATTGGTTTCCAAGGATGCAATGACCAAAAGGCACTATATTCCTATACTGTATTAATATTTGTTTCAAATCTTATTCTTTATAGGTGCAAATTGATAGACTTCCATCATCCCTCTGGGCCAAACAATACTCACCCACTGCTCTTTGACTGGATTCAGAAATACTTTGAATCACCACCAGCATTGGGTAGTCTCTTCAGTAGGAAGGCTATCTGCAGTAACAAACTCCCTCTTTACCTACAGCATGAAGGTGTGTACCCTTTGAGGATATAATTAAAAATGCATTTGTACTTTTAATTGATGTTCTTTCCTTTCTTCTGTGTATTTGTAATGGTTATGTAATAATGATGATGGTGATGATGAAGATGATGGCAATGGCAACAGCAATGTCAGTATCGGCTATGACAACAAAAATGACGACCAGGAGGACAATGATAAGACCATGATAATAGTGCCTGAATAAGCCAAAAAAATTGTGTTGTCAAAACATGGTGGTAGTATTGATGAAAAGGAAAAATTTGCCAGACGATGGAGGAGGGGTCCAGTGTCCCAGATGAGAGCATATTTGGGCGTTGCTCAAAATCTCTTGGAAATGGTCCAGCAGGGGTGCCCTCAAAAACTGTATCAATGTAGGGGCTTCAAAGGCTTATTTAACACTCTGCCCGCCAAACACTGAGATCTCCGTGTTTGGTAACGCAGCGCTTGATTGCCGAACACGGAGATCTCCATGTTTCAGGTTTTTTGACGAAATCCGATTGATGGGGTAATACCGACATGCACTAACAATTTGAACACTATAATCAGTCTGGACCGTAAGTATTTCACAATTTGTTTGTTTACATTAGCATAGAGCGATATTGATTTACTTTCACGAAATCGCGATTATCTCAGCTTCGTTGTGCGAAATTGCGTAAATTTCCAAAAGTGAGTCATTTTCATTTTACTGTTACGGGTCACAGATTGTGATTAGAATAAAGTGTTTGGTACCATTGTAAATCTAAAATGTTTGTAATTCTTGTAGTATTCATTACATGTCAATCTGATCACATACGCACTCTAAACGAGCTTCGGAAAAGTGTTAAAATTTGCTAAAAAGTCTTGCGGTGGCTGATGCTTCTTTTCAAACCCCTGGCGGTCAGAGTGTTAATCGATTTTAAAATCTGCTGTACTAATATTTAAAAAATACATATAACGTACTCGTGCGAATAAGCGCCCAGGCTCTTAAAATTTTTTTGAGGGGCGCTTATTTAAACGAGGCGCTTATTTGAACGGGGCGCTTATGAAAACAGAGTGGAAATTGAGGGGGCGCTTATGGAAATAGATGAAAATCGAGGGGTTCTTAAATGAAAAACGATTATATAAGGACATCATAAACCGCAAATTACGAATGGTGGTGCGGCGGAAAAGATAATCGTCCAAAGAGCATGGCTTGTCATGACAAGAATGTTGTGAGTATATTAATAGCAGAATAGCAGATGAAATTGGTGGTGGTGGTTAGCTGGTTGGCCATCAGTCGATTGAGATTAGCAAGATGGTATGATCATTGCAGGTTTTATAGGCTATAGACAAGTGCAAGAAGATGAAGGTTGGAAATATACTGTCTGTTCAGGGAGCTCTCACTCATCTGTCCAAGATAAATACTCATTTTGATATTCACTATAACTTAAATCATGCCAACATCCACAGATTGATTGGATTATTGAGGGGGCATTTATTCAAATTAGACGGGGGGCTTATTCAAACGGGGTGCTTAAGGAAATGTTTACGTTAGGAAGGGGTGCTTATTCGAGAGGGGCGCTTATTCAAACAGGGTGCTTATTCGCACGAGTACGGTAATTCTTTTTTCTTCCTGAGGATTGCTTTTGCTCCCCAACTGGGGGAACATCTCCCTGACAGGGTAGATGCCCTGACCCCCCTGGCCTGCCTTCTCCCTGGTGCTACCCCTGTAGTTATTATGACAGTGATAATGATGTAAAAGATAAAAGTATTTGTCTTCTGTTGTTCCATCAAGCTTATCCCAAAAGTATCTTTGTTTAAAAACAAGATATTCATTGTCTTGTATATCTTTTCACAGGACACAGTCGTACCATCATTGGTTACGAGCAGTTGAAAGATAAAAGTATTCGTCTTCTGCTGTTCGATCCAAGCTTCTCCCAAAAGCAAATTGGTTTGTTAAAAACATCTGAATTAACAGGATATGCTCTTAAACCATTACGCCAAACTCTCACAAACTTCAAGTCGAAGCAATACCAAATTGTTGCAATTCAAGGAAATTTAACAGAAAATGAGAGTAAGGTAAGTCGATTACATTTCAATGTTGTTTTTGCATCAGGAAATGATATACATGTGTGATTTTTTGCCCTTACGTGTTATTGTACTGAATACTCAGTATCTGGAAGTCGTAGGTTCAATTCCCAACCGAATAACTTGCAAGATTTCTCGCAAGTATTTGGGAATGTACGGTGTATTCAGTATGATAAGTAATGCGACCGGTAGGGCAAAACATCACTCTTATTCATAATTTATTTACTTTGACACTAACCTGAATACAACATTGACACTTCAAAAAAATGAAAAATGTAGGCCCTATTCATTTTATTTGTAAATTTAGTGGTGATATTCAGAGATAGGTTTAAGCATTGTTTGAGTAGTCATCTTGATTAAGTGTAACTTATTTCTGCAAGCCATGCCCCTTGGATATTGTTCCCCTTGGATATTTTTGTTAGGTCCCACAAAACAATAGTGTAAATGTACGTAAATATGTGCGTTTATGGGACAACACGTGTGTGTAGGACACGCCCGTATTCCTTGCCTTATTCTGATTGGTCATTAGTTCAGTTGATTGACAGTCCTTTAACCATAATCATGAAATAATTCAGTTGGAATGATGGAATTGTAGTGAAAATATTGGGATATAGCACTTCATCAGGGAGATTACGCCTGGAAATTATTGCATCTAAATTAGCAACTTAAGAATATTGAAGGAAGGTTATAATTTAAAATATGGGCAAAACTACCATCATTAAGATATCCTCTGAGATCAAGGGCACAAAATAAATATCTGACCCACGTCTATAAATATTATTGGTTGCTATGCTTAAAAGCGTTAGGATCCTTTGCGATCAACCATGCATGTGTGTCCGTACGTCTGTGACACCAAATTCTTCGAAAACTGTAAATTCTAAACACCTGGTGGTTATGAATTTTTGCATACTTGTAATTGTGCCTTGTTGAATTACATCAAAAATAACATACCTATTATTTTTCTTACGCTGATCCAGTTTGAAAGCGATATGACTGCAACAGGTCAAGGTGTCACCTAATACCAAATCAATTTCTATTTCCACAAACTTTAACTGTCACGCGAGAAAATATATCCCTACCATTCATTAATGTTTGTCATCATTCGCTAACCAAGGCAACAGCAAAACAAATCGCAAATTGATCGTTTGGTGATTGCTCTGCATCTTCTAAATGGATTATACAACACGACAGGAAGTTTTTTCACTAAAGTTAATTGATGTTGTGCTCTTTAGTTGCCAGCATTGGCAGGTGTGTAGGCTACAGTATACAAATTGGGTAGCCAATTATTGGTTTTCATTTATTTCGCCAAATTCATTCACTAAAATACACACAAAAGGCGAAAGATAAAAATAGACAAAACCCTTGTTGGTGGCAGGTATACGAAAAGCAAACTTATATGGCATTGTGAACTGTTTTTACCTCTGGAAAGGGTATTTCCTCCGACAAGGGTAAAAACCGGCATAGCTAATTTTATTAAGGAATCCAATATTACTTATTAATTTAGCACCTGTATATTAAGTACAAATTAACGATGTTTCACTACATTGATTTATGAAATTGCTAACAAGAATCAGTTTGCTAGTGCAACGTGATGGAATTCCTGTTTGATCAACATGTCCTTGTTTCTAGAAAAAATGTTATACTGCCCTCTATATTTTGAGATCATTTCACTAGTAAAGTTGTGAAAGTACAGTAAATCCAGTTGGAAGAATGATGGGATGAGTCATAAGCTAATGATAAATTGCATACATTCCAAGTTAGACCAATATGCAGGCATGAGATTTAACCCCTGCCCCAAGGGGTGTCCGGGGAGTGTCCCCTCCCCTACACCCAGGCATTCTTTGCCATTTTAGGGTTGTGTTGTTTTTATAACTGAAAATCTGTTAAGAATCTGCATTTTTTCCTTTAGAATGCATGTTTTTACCTTATACGAACCTATCCCGGCTGACATGAGCCGCACGCGTGGCAGCTCTCTCACTGTGTTCTTTGATCCTATCAGACCATAAAGAATACTGTGAAGGAGACATCAGAAAAATATATTATCTCTTTATACATTTAGTTCGAGCTTTGTGTGCTGGTTTGTTGGTTGTTAACAACTTGATTGCAAAGTTCTCTGAGAAATTTGTATCTGACATTATTTTCCCTTCTTAAGAGAAAACTGTATCAGCAGCGATATTGTATGCAGCTCCATAAGTTTGTTGGTTGAGAGAGAGTGTTACTTAAAATAGAAAGCCAATCCAATTTAACCCTGGTGTAGTGCAGCACAATTTATTTGTGTTCGAATGTGTAATTACAAAACCAAACCTATTCTAAGTACTGTGGATGATGAAACGAGAAAGCTACAGTACAAAAGTATATATCTAATTATAGGCAATATTACATTTATGCATGAGATTTTTTATCTGTAAGCATGACAGCGTGAGACAAACCTTGAATGCTTCTCATGCTGAATGTGTGAGCCTTGGTATGTATGAAATTGAACAATCTTCCAAAATATGCTTAGGAAATATGGTGCCATATGCAAGAAGACCTGTCCTAAAAAGTACTAAAGAAAAACCAATCTGTTTGTTGTACATGTACAGTTTTAAATTCAAGTGAGTTGCCAATACAGAAAGCCTGGATGGTTTAAAAGTAGCCACAAAAAAACAAAAAAATATGTCAAGCAGTTGACACACACTCCCTCTTACTTACTATTAGAAGGTAGCATACTGTATTTTTTTTTCAATGGAAGTACAGTAAAAAAACCACAACTATATTAGTAAATAGGTGTGTTGGCAGGAAACCAACTCTGGGTCCGGACGCTGAACAGGAAGCGGCCAGAGGTCTAATTTTTTATTTCATCTACCTTCCTTTTTTATTCTACTTTGCCCGTGCGGTCACCGCCCCTTGGCCCTAGCTGCATCTAGCTGCATCTGGTGCTGCAAGTATCAAAACCCACCCTTGAAAATGAGTAAATTACAGAGTGAACTTTTAACAATGGACAAAGAAAAAATGCAAAACAGGTATAGCTTTATAGCTTGTCTTGAGTTAGATTTTAGATGCATGAGGTTATAGACTAATCGGCTCAGTGTTGCTGTTTCACTTTGTGCAATAAAAGTGATTTTATCATCATTATATTGCATCCTGTTAGAATACTTGCTTAGATAAAAACACATAAAACTGTGTCATCAATGTAAATTGCACATGTTTTCTGTTATCGTATATGCAAATCTTAATATTAAAACATAAACATCTGGCCTATAAAAAGTTTATAGGAAGTTAAACATTTCAGCACCCAAATTCGAAACAATTCTAAATAATGTATCACAATAAAAATCTGCTTTTTGTTATTAATTACATTTTCACTTTCATGTCCATTTCCCCAGTTTCTGCCCGTTTATGAAAACTTATCTTTTTAAAATTTTGGCTAGTCATGAACCATTTCTAATAGGTTAGCGGAAACGTACCATGGGAAAAGAAAACAGGCAATATGATTTACCGCTGTTATGTTTTTCCAAAATCAGGCCTGTAAGAAATGTGTGCCTTCAGCACCAAATGTTACCTGTACGCTATCACGGCACCATAATGTTTGCCCGGAGCCAAAAAAAAAAAAAGAAGAAATTCCTAAAAAGTCCTATTTGAGGCGTGCAATGACTCTGGCAGCCAGTTGTGCTTTCACATACTTTTTCCATCCCTGTTCAAAATATTTCAATATTTTTCCTAGAAAACCAACCACGCATTTTATCACATTTATCATTTAACCTGTTACAGTATAACTTGTTGTATTTTTCTGCACCCGATTATGCCCTTGTCTAGCTAAGCTTATTAAATTTAGATTTTCCAAAAAATGATCATGTCTATTGAATGAGCTAATGGTTTTTTGATATGTGTGCAATAGATAGCCTGTCTATTATATACAATACTTAATATTAAAGAAAAGAAAAACATAATCAATAGCACATAAATTACTCTGCATTTCAATTATGTTTTTGATTTAGTACCCAAAGGCATTATACCTCCTCGATCTTCTGGATGATGTAAACCAGTTTGATACAAAATTTCTTGCAAAATAATAATAAAAAAAAAATATTGTGTATTCATATCCATGCATTCCTGGGGTTTAAAAAAAATGGATAGTATCAAGTGTTGTAAACAAAGAAAGCTGATCCACCAAGCTAGAGGTTGTGAATATGTGTCAATGACCTACGCGACTGCCAATAACAATGATTTAGGAGAAACTGGAAAAACATCAGTGCCTGGAAACCCAGGTCTACTCTGTGTTATGTCATTGGCCACTTTCTCTGGATTCAGCAGCAATTCAGTTTGTAGAATTACCATCATTATTTTATCATTATAATTTGTAGTAAGCATGCTGTAAAATGATATTATTTTACATATTATTCTTGATAGTGGCAAGTTTGGAAACAAAATGGAATTAATACAATATTTATTTTGTCTGATCCATTGAGTTTAACACATTTAGTGCAAACTTCTCATGTTCGTAAAATGCATTTCCGTAACTATGTTTTCATATATCCGTAGTAAATGAAAAATTTCTTTAGTACCTAATAATTTGCCATGAGTCCAAGATATGGGTTGCTCAAAATTGCAGTACAGTACAGCTGTGGTCTATAGCGTCATCTTCACTCGTATGGTCGATCTCGGAAACCCGGAAGCAGGATCTTGCTTTGTGGTATCGGTTGTTGATTTAGCCATAATATCATGTTTTATTTGGGATTTCCCATAAACTTAGGCCAAATTGTATTTTTTTCGTAGTTTGTGTGTATTTCCGTAGTATTTATCTCCGTTTCCATACGTCCATAATTGGGCTGAGTTACCATTGTAACTACGGACATTCCGTAGTATTTGAAAACCCTTTAGTGTGGCTCCATAAATTTGCCAACAGGGATCCATCAGTTGGATAAGGGGTCTAAAGCTATGGCTGCCTATCATCCTCCGAGAGATTTTATAGTTTGTATGGTTCCCATCTCTGAGACTCCATTCCTAGTCAACCTGCAAAACCATTAGTGATCCTAAGTGAGTTTTGTCTTTAAGCCCTATAAAAATTATTATTAGTTTATCACCCTATCTAGGCTGGAAAAGTGATGAGGGAGGGAGGCTTTTTTATTACTTATTTTTTTAAAGATTATTGGAGGACGGCGGAATAGAAATAAAATTTTGTTTTCTTATTTAGCAAGTAGGTTTGCCAAAATCATGCAGGCGGAGGAGAAAATAAAAATAAAATTTTATTGCAGAATGTAAAACAGGATGGTTAAATGCTTCATATTTATATAATTAGAAAGAAAT
Organism: Anneissia japonica; assembly: GCF_011630105.1. Taxonomy (NCBI): domain Eukaryota; kingdom Metazoa; phylum Echinodermata; class Crinoidea; order Comatulida; family Comatulidae; genus Anneissia; species Anneissia japonica. The sequence continues at coordinate 106,602 of NW_022737020.1, read as the reverse complement.
ATACGTCTTATACTTGGAGATTTCAAGGTAGTGGAGGGCGTAATAAAAGTAAAGAAAAACTTTTATTTTTTTCTGAAATTTCCACTTTTTTATGGTGGCAGGTGCTCTAATTGGCCAAAAATAAACTTTTAAATTGAAATCATCAATATTTGCAGTCGGCAGGTTCGCTAAAGAAGGTACAAAAAAAGTCTCGCCGTATTTACACTCCTCCATTCAAACAACACCCAACATAGATGTCAAGATATTTATTATAATAATGTGGAATTTATGCTGTGGCATAGTGTCGTAATAGATTGTCAATTATTGTATTATTTCTTTTGAAAAATTCATTGTATTTACTTGCGAGCTCTGTAGTAAGTGTGTCTGCACGGTGCTACTCTGAGCGCGTAGTCCTTACATTCCTTGCGTACGCAAAAGTAGCACACATATACTCCTGAGACTGCTCAGAAGTAAATCACCTGTAGTATGTAATGTTGAAGTAACTTTAAATAAAAAGGGGCACTGCCCAGGGATTACGACAAGGAAACTGCTACTTCAAAGCTTACTTCTAACTCATCTGAACGTGCCTAATATGATAATATAGTAAATAAAATCAAAACTCTGCTTGCGATAAAGGTATAGAGTAGTAGAAAACCCATCTTTTTTCACATACATTTATTTTTTGAAAAAATTATCTCTTTTCACATACTGTACATTCATTTCTCACAAACTGTAGTTTAAGACTTTGAACTAGTTTAAGGTTTTTTTTTCACCTTAAAGTTGCAACTCCCTTACTTGAGAAGGCATCGCCACCTTAACAGTGCAAAAGGTAGTATAGCCGAGGCTTATCCAAAGTGGAAGCTACTGGAGTCCAGCAAAATGTCGCCAGGTTACCTGCGCATACACGGTTGTGGTGGCGCCGTCGAGTGCGCATTTCCCTTTGTGTTTGCGGTCTGTTTTTTGCCAGGGCCAGCCAAAAATTAAAAGAAATTTTTTATGCAATTAGGCCTGAAATGAGTAATCCATTATCTGCACTGTGTGAAATGTCAGCAGCATTGTGCCACTGAACATTGTATTCTGTTGTAGGTAATTGTTATTTTTAAATGACTTTTGATTGATTGGTTTAATTAAATGTGAAGTTTTAATCTCATCAATCAACAAAACATATATGTTGAATGTAGAACTGAGTTCCATCATACAACACAAAGATAAAAATGCTGCCCAAATCAGAATGCATCTCTCTGTATACTCCAATGGTATCTTTGATTGTGACTCATCCTCCATCTATTGCCATTATGTGCTTGTGATGTCACGTGTTTACCCTGGACTTGCACCAAGTCATTGTATTCAGATGTAATTAGCATGTTATTATACGCTTTACCATAGCCCCTGGATTTTGTATTCATCTAAATTAATGATGGATCTCTCGACTGTGCTTACATTTTTAGTTTAGTGGACTGAAACCTCTGAACTTGAGAAGATAAAATTGTGCTAAACAATACATAGAAGCATTAATTTTCTTAAGAAAAAATAGACATTCTGCCAGGGTAGCCAGTGCAATGACATAGCCAGCTATTGGAACAGTTGGGACAGTCCCACACAATTTTCCTATTAATGGGTCCACAGAGCATGGGTCTACATTTTAAAAAATGGGTCCAAATTATGCAATTTTATACATAAAATGAGTCTACTTTTGAAAAAAGGGTCCAGATTTCTCATATTTACCCTAAAATGGGTAAAATTTTAAATAAGTGGGCCCACAATTTTTAATAATGTTGCATAAAATGGGTAAACTTTTAAGAAAATGGGTCCACATTTTTCGCCAATGCTTGTAAGGTGGGTTTACCCTGATATTGTCCCGCACTGTTTGAAAATCTTGGCTACGGCATTGAGCCAGTGGCTTTTAAAAATAACATTAGCTTGTAGATTACTGGATGTCATTGAAAAAACCAGGAATATAAACAGGAAGTGGGGGAGGGGGGGAGGTTGGGGTCCTCTGCTAACTGTAATACATCTTCCCTTCTTGATTCTAATGAATGCTAGCTGTGCATCAAGAGAGCTGCAATATAGTTTTTTTTTTATCTGAAAATGATAATTACATACTTAAAACTGTTTTTTATGTAATTGGCTTTTATTGCAAAGTGCATTGTGAAGATATCAAGTACAGTACTGTAAAATACAGGATAGTATTAATGTAGGATGTGTTTATAATCTTTGTGATTCCAATTATGGTATACTGTAGTTCCCACTCTCACTGAAAGTTTGTTGCTAAAAGGAATTCATTTAAATTGAGTCATAACCATTCCTTATCATTATTGTATGCTCATAAATAATAATATAGTTATTGCTATCTATGTATACAGGATATAGATAAGGCAAAATGCATAAAAAAAACAGACTTTTGATAAAACTACATGAAACGATATCAGTGTATGGTTGTGCAAGGGGAGTAAAAGAAGCCAAAAGATGAGTGTGTCATGTAAACATTTCTGGCCTATAGAGGATTCTGTTGATAAGAGTCCATACCTGAAAATATGATTCATAGTATATGTGTGCGAAGTTTCATGCTTTTATCAAAACGTGCATGATTGAGACATTTTCGCCTTTAGTATATCTCTGGGCTATACCAAATTCTGTATAAACATCATGGTTTATATTGTACTGAAACAATTTTCAGATGCTGGAGGTCCTATAACAACATTCGATGATTGCTTAATTGCTCTGGCTACAGTATATATAAAATCTGATTTTGTATTTCTTGTCAACACAAACGGTGTTTGGGTGCAGATCGTTATGCTGCTGGAAGTATTGCACCCAAAAGTTAAATCCTCGTAGCCATCTGTAAACGTAGGCCGAGGCATGGTAAATTGTGAGAATATCCTTAAAATTCAAGATGGTGATATGTAGGCAGCATAGCTATAATCCTTTAATACCTCTTTAAAATAAATATCATTTACATGATAAAATTCTCTTTAATATTTACTGGTCAAAGAATTTATTTGCAATGCGAAATTTGCCAGTAGATTTTTGGACACTTAAGATTCTTAAAACATTTCCATGTACCCGCTATCCAGTTATTAAACTACTGTAATTCACTATTGAAATCAATGAAATCAATTTATATTCTGTTGTAAATATATAAATCAAACACAAAAAACATTTCACAATATCATCCCATAATTGTAATCATGGCAACCAAGTATGCTATCCCATGTAGAATTTATTATATTATAATTAACGTTAACAAAAGTCAGTATCATGTGATGTTCACATGTCGATCACATGTTAAATGTAGGTCGGGTGTCTAATTACATGATTTTATAATCCTTTTAAAAATAGTTATCATTCTAAAATATCCCCTTTCTAAAAATAGCTTTATGAGATGGCTGGGATTTTTCTTTATGATTCTTGGATTGTGTGTATTCAAACACGTAGTCCCAAAACACATGAGTGAGCAAATTGTATAGAAAGATTGGTCGCACTGTAGTAGGTCTATTGTGGCATCCTCAAATTATATCCTGAAATGTTCAATAGTTTCCTACCACATACCATTATCATCTAATACCATTTCCATAGGCCAGAGAAAAATTCTTGAAATTTGAAGAAACCTAAAATTAGGCCATATAAAAAAAAATTACTAGTTTCTTGTCCCCTCGCGCAACCATCTTCACTGCCCCATCAATTTTAACAATTTTTTTTTTAATTTCCTTTTTTATTTTATGAAAGGTATGAAAATTTGGCTAACTCACATCAGTAAAATTCCTCTCTTGATCGTTTTTGGTTGGGAATATGGTATAAATCATGACTAGTGCTTCTTTTATTTGCTTTCAATGTGGCTATTAGTAAAAGTGAGAAAGTACTGTAGAAGCTGTTTCCCATCGACGATTTTGGATTTGCATCAACATTTTGGATTTAAATATCGGGAAATATAATGGGTGGAATTCACAAGTACACTTATCTGGATGAATTAACCTAATTTTTTAACTGCTTGTATTATACATCAAACAAATTTCTTGTTGAAATATGGGTTGAATATAGGTTGAGCTGTTATATTTAGGTCTAATATAGTGTCGAGGGCACAGATCTGTTTTGAAAGATGGTGGGCAGTGGCGGACCGAGGCAAGCAAGGTATGCAGTGCATACCTTGGCTAAAACAAATAAAAAAAATATTGTAGTATATTTTCTCCGTTTTATTTAGCATTTCTTAGTCAGGATCTTCTATATACACCCTAATTGGAATAGCAAAGTTTTTCAATGTTTGGCCTACTTTGGTACCTAGGATTACAGTCGGGGCCTATCGCATCGTACTTAGAATTTCCGCATGGCTGGTCTTCGATATCAGCCAATCACTTATTCAGTGAGTCAATGGAAGTCAGAGCATACCCTACAACGCTTAAATTTGCTATTGTGACAACCGTGTGGTGGCGTCAGAATAGCCAATTTAACACTGGAATGGAAGCAGTGCTTCCAATAGTATGTGCGCATGCTCTTCTCACAAATCGGGACCTCCACTGCCGATCGGGTATTCTCTCTATAAGCCTAATCTAAATCGATTAAAGTTTAAATATATTTACATACATATGACAGGTATAGAAGAAACTTTGAATTATTATTATTTGAATTGAAATTTGTTAAAATACAGGAATAAGAATTCTTTTGAAGAGAAGACAACCATGCTGGTATTAAAATAACATGCATTGTATTTTGACCATAGAACGCAATCTTATTCTGTATAGTAGTAACTTTTCCTATCACTAGCAGGCCCTAGCATCAGTGGTGGGTCTTAAAATGGAAGGGAGCTGATGGTTTAGGAAGGTAAAGTGGGGATCCGTGATTATGAGGGGATAACTCGCAAAATAAGGTGATAGGTGATTTTGAATTACTTGAGCATGATTTGTGGGCGGGAAGCGCGACTGGGGATGGCAAGTATTTTTTTTAGGGGTAGGGGGAGGACGTGCAACCCCTTGTACATCCTAGATATGCCAATACTTAGCATACCATGCAATTTACCCTACGATCCGGCACTGGTGGTGGGTAGGGACAGTTGTGAGTCCACCACCACCTCAGCCCCACCATGGTGCTGAGATGCGATGATTTGAGGAAATACTGTAGTACCGCTAGATGGCTGGAATTTATCATCATGTACTCTCGCTGTACTGTACAGCGCTCTTAAACATTTATGCAGTTCATTTCAACAATTTTCAGGCATCTTCTCAACTTATGAAATTACATTGCAGGGTTGTGGGGTGTTACTCAAAAAATTGGGGGACCAACCCCTCCTCCTTAAAAATATTGGGGGGGGGGGGATTTTGATGTGAACATGATCTGCACCCATGTGTAATGAGAGATATTTAATTCCAAAAGAATTCATTTCATTTGGTTTTGTCAGAAGCGGGTTTTTGTGAAGCTGATTCATTGATTGATTATTCAATAAAAATTGTATACTTAATTGTATGAGAGGTACAGTAGATTGACATTGTATAAATGTCAGTATAAATCATTATTAAGGATAGCACAAAAATGCAGACAATAGGCACTTACTGTACTTTTATGTCCAATGTTACTTTAGGCTTCAATTGCTTTACACTTTTTTTTTTTATAAGAACACATTTTATAAGAACAATTAGGCTGAAATTCTTTAAAAATTGAAAACAAAGTAAGAAAAAACTAAAGCCTGAAGGTAAAATGTCTAATCAGGTGATAAAAATAGAGTAACCAACAAATCTTAGCTTATTTGCAGTTGGTGTGACTATGTAATGCCCTGTATAATATAGTAGGCCTACAGTAATATACTGCTGTATAATATCATAATTTTCTATGTTTGAAAAGTGTGTAAAATTAAAACAAAATAAGAACATTTTTAGCCTGAAATCGGCCAAAAAATAAGAACACAGCCTGGACAAAATTTTACTGGTTCTTATAAAAAAACAAAAAAACAAAGTGTAGTCATGAAAACAATGGATCTTTCTACTAAACTCTGCCCCACTCTGGGATAATAGGGAGGTTTTGATTGGTGCGACAACGCGACGCTAGAACGTATTCACTCATGTGTGACCGTCCTACCGGGCATCCTACATTCTCTGTGATTTGGCCAAATTGCGTCCTCGATTCCACACGATCGCAAGAACTCAACATTCTCGCATGCGCAGATGACTTTATGTAACACCATTACGTTCTACGTCCTACCGTCATTGTGCAATCAAAAACTCCCTATTGTTGCTGATTGTTAAGATCCCACTAAACGACATGATTTGAAACCAGGAACCTGGAATTGGGATGTAAGCATCTCAACTTTTGGCTACAGTCGTGAATGTACCTATTTTTTAGGAAGAATCTATGGGACCAGTAGCGGATCCAGGAATTTGTAATAGAAGAGACCCAGTGATTGTGCTGATGCCAGAAATGTTAATTGTTATGATTATGGCATGTCTAGATGGCCAGGTTTAGGATTGGGGCAGCGCTGTCACCCCTCTTGAATCCATTTCTGGGGATTGTACTTTTCAGACCTTTTCGCTCTTTCCTGATTGGCACCTTTTCAAAAACAATAAAATCTTCAAAAAACAACTTGCAAAAGCCATGAAATGTCAATTTCAACCGTTAATCCTATAAAAAGAAATTGCCCAATTTGTCAACTGTATATTAGGTAACATAAACTCTTAACCTCTTTGGCATAACCCTGTCACTTGTTTAATTTTAATAGTAAATCAAAGTTAAGTATACCATTGAGAGTATACAGTAAGGTGATGTTGAAGACACAATGGAGTGAATATCTTTCTTCACTCAAAGTTTCAACATTCTATTATTAGCATGATGGTATGAACCGTAGCTACTCAGGTAGCCACCGTGAGTAAGCTAACCCTTTTATGTTCGACGTCACATACAATTTTTTTTCTGATCTGAAACCTAGTATGTGCTGCTGAGGTCATTCTTTTTTTTTTATTACTTTTAGAAAGAATAACCCTTCTCCCCGCTCTCAGGGAATAAGTCAATAATTTTTTCTTGGAACGCACTGCTTTAAAAAAGCATTTTGAGTGTTAGAGTGCAATTTCCTACATTAAAAGTTCTTAAAATTTGATCCTAACATGGTGGGGCTGACAGGGGTGGCACCAGCGGGGGTT
>NW_022737020.1:59128-99476 GCF_011630105.1 Anneissia japonica | reverse complement strand
TGACAGCCCCCCCCTCCCCGTCAGGGAATGCTGGACATACAGAATAGGCCTATTTATTAAACCAGAAACATGTTTAAAAAAATGTAGTCTGGATTCCGCCATTCATCCCTGTCCTGATAAAACAAGATATTTATTTGTCTGCTAATATCAGGAGGCATTTGTTTTTGATTCCTTTAATTGATTTTCCATTCACTAATTATTTCATAAGAAGCCATTAATCACTTTGATAGGAAGAAAGTCTTCCAGAAATCCATGTTTATGATCCATTCATCCACAGCTGTTCATTCCTACATTTTATCTATATACTTTCATCTCTGCATCCATTCCTGTTCTGGTTAAAAACAATGTATTTATTTGTTAATTTCAGGAAGTATTTATTTATGATTCCTTAAATTGATTGTCCACGCATTAATGATTTCATTTCCAGGACTGCCATAATAATAACTTCCATAGGAAGAAACTCTTCCAGAAATCCTCCAGTTCATAAGTGTTAAGGAAATCTTAAATACTAAAGACATAATCTAGATAATTAACTTAGACGGATTTGTCACAACACCTAAAAATCTAATTGATTTGGATATTTCTTGTTGCATGAGATGTGATTAGGATCATTTCGTATTGAATGTGTTTTGACAGTCAGTACAGATGTTGTTCTTATTTAATAATGTAAAGCTATCACTTTTCCTTTCTATAATATCAATAATCATGAGATTACAGAAGCTTTCCATAGCCTTCCGAGTTTTTATGGGTTTACAGGGTCATAGCCAGCATTGCCTTAGGGATGGGATTTGAGGGGAGTGGGGGGTGGAGGTGGGTGAGATGCATTTAAATTTTTTTGTTTTTAAATTTTAACTGTATCAACACTTTAATGTATTTCATTTTTAAAGTTAAGTGATGAAATTTTAATGTTTTTTAATTATCTATTGAAGGGGTTTTTTTTTAGGATTCCAATTGTGTAATTCAGATAAATCAGCATTGATGTTGTTCAACCTGAATTGAATCTGAATAAAGGATACTTTATGACTTATGACACAGAAAGTTTTCATTGTACTTGAAGTATAAGTCAATACTTGTCTTTTCTTGTGCTAATGATTATGTACGCCATTCGGTACGCTAACAATTTGTATGCTAGAAGTTGTATAATTACAGTAGCCTATCCAGACAAGTAGAAATAATACCCACGACAAAATACCATCTTCTCGTGATTTTTGTATGTCAGGCGTATAAGATATTACCCCGTGTTTTACCGTCATAATTTATACCTTTTGCTGCTTTTTTTTTTTTTTTTTTTTTTGGGTCTTGAGACTGCATTTAGCTGGCTAAAAACTGAACCAAATGCAGGGCCAATCTACCAAATAATACCATTTTATGAGATTTTAAATGTTTATCAAAATCTTATTTCCCCTTATTTAAAATTGCGTTCATTCATAGGCTTACTAAAATTAATAGTTGGCTTCATTGCAGTAGTAAATTAGACGATCCACACAAAAGGCAGACATGATTTTAAAGATCCCCTGTTTTTAGATTGTAATTTGCTATATTAAGCCTTGTACATCTTATACGAGAGTACAGTGTATCGGTAATGTAGTACAAGATGATGCATCTCCAGACCAGTTTTCTAGACAGGAATTTTGATGGTTAGTTCAGACATGGAGGTATTAAAATTAAAATCTAATTTTATACCTCCATGGTTCAGACAATGTATGAATGGATTGTAGGAAGTGCATTATAATTAGTGTTAATTAGTGTGAATAATCTAATTACTTAGTTATTTCCTAGGTAAACCATTTAATCTTGTTTCATATTATGATCTGTAGCTATGTTGTGGTTATTCAGTGTCTGCAGAACTGCCATTCTTTCAATTAAAATCATTTCTTGTACAGTGTGGTGTGGTTTGGTGGTTATTTATGACTTCCTTCAATTTCAAGATTCTTGTCTTCATTCTCAGCAAATAATTTTTCATCAGACAAGCTATATTCATTTAACATTTTTTTATTTTTTCATCATCAACAATGGCTTCATTTTTTATGACATGCTCCTCTATGACATTTCAGAATTTTGCAATTAGTGGCGGTGTGGGTGCCCCACTCCAACACACCTAGGTTATAAGATTCTTATGTATGTCTGCCCTATAAAAATAATTTTTAAAAAAAATTATAAAAATGGTCGTAAGTAATAGTGGAGTTGTTTTTTTGTCACTTGAGAGGATTTGAACGTAGGACTTTTGGATTTTAAAACAAGCAAGCATCTATGGTAACCGCCAACCTTCAACTCCAGTCCTACTTGATTTGGTTTCATACAAAATGATCACACAAGAATTTCTCATTGAAGATAGTAATCATCTATTTCTATTGCAAAATACCATGTTGTTATGCTAATTAGCTTATCTGATGGTCACGTTTCTACCTCAAAAGTTTTGAAACTCGAAGAAACAGAACTGTCGCTGAATTGATAATGATTTAGATCATAAATTCAATAGTAGGCCCTACTCTCATCAGTAGTTTAGGTTTCTAGGACTGTATGCAATATAACACTTCAAAACCCTCCCTGAGCAAGTCAGTTTTGTGTCTTTGGACAATTACAGTAAGCACTCTATCCACGCTGTCTCTCTCCACCCAGGAGTATAAGTGGGTACCTAAGAGACAGTCCAGTGCCAATTCGCTGATTAGTTTCACGCAGCAAATTATGGAATACTCCTCCACTTCTGAATGTGTTCCATAGGCATCGTTCAGTGTGAAGCGCTCTGAGACTTGTGGGGACTTGTAGAGCACTATATAAACACTACCATATTCATAGTTGACTCTGTATCACTTCTTGATACTTTTAAAAATGTGTTTGTGTATGGCAAGTCTATTAGTATGACTTGTACAGCGCAAACAATTATTTCCTGATAATTGATTTGAATTGAATTTTATGTGAATTTGTTTAACATCAGTGACATCATAGTATAGTAGCTATTAAATAAAAAGTATTCATGTCTCAATATGACATTTACAGGACTATTTATCTAGCAGTTATAATTTCCCCATTTTCAGTCATTTTTTGGGCCCAACCAAGTCACCTTTCATTTGCTCACAGCAAACAAAATATATTTTTTCATTCTTTTTTTTAATGAAAATGAAACATTTTTACAATATTTCTATATTACCCTAAAATTAATTCTTCTATATTAAAATTAATTAATATTATACAATACTACTGTATTAATTTTGTAATTAAAATGACTCAAGGCCTATTTCCTTTATTGAACTGGTTGTCACTGGATTTGGTTTTCTTTGTACATATTATGGAATGCTTTCAGTGGCCTATCACAGCATTGCACAAATATCACAATCAATTAGTACTGTAGACCTACCAGTACTATACAGGAACACAAAGAAAATTCCATGACGTGATTGTGAAATTGGACTGACATGTTACAGGCCTTTTGGTTGCATCATGCTCCATGCATCGTACTTGTCTGGGAATGCCTGTCTATAGGATATTCCAATTATAAAAGGTCATTAACATGCTATTTTTATTATTTTTTATAAAATTAACTAATTTTACATGGTTTTCAGTATTGTTGTACAATAAATTTTTATTGTTAAAAAAAAAAATAGTTATATAAAAATATTAATTTTATTATAATTTATTTATTTATTCTGCCTTTAACGTGATAACACTTTCAGTGACGCAGCACTGATCTCACTACAGTAGTGGATGAAATGAAAAGATGAAAAATGCCAAAGTAGAACAAAATAAAACATAAATATAAATATACAGAAACTTAAATGAAATAAAAAAGAAAAAATTTAAATGAATTTAATTTAAATTTAAAGGAAGACAAGAGAACAGAGGGTGGTCAGAGAGACCTACAGTAATTCATTTTTTGTTTGATCAAAGTTTTAAAATTTTAAGTTGGAGATCATTTAATTCTTTTTTAATTTGATTTGGAAGTTTGTTAATACCTGTAATTAAAGCAAAGATTTTTTGAAAGTTGAATACTGTGAAAAACTATTGCTGATATGCTAATAATGCATCCAGTCTGCTAATTTACCAAAATTTGGAAATCTCATGGCAATTACTACAAAGGAGGTATAAAATACCTCCTTGGTACTTATACTATATCGTAGTTGAGTATAGTGAGTGGATTACGATTAAAATTCGTAACGGTACTGGGTTTGGTCTACAGGAGTTCATGCTTCAAACAGGTCATTCCATTCATAGAAGAAGCCTTTTGATGGAGAAAGTGTACCTATTAGCAAAGGTTTGCCCAGGTCGAAACTACAGTAACTCCGGCTATATAAAATTGATCATAAGATTGAAAAATATTAATCTTATTATTGTAGTAGTGATACTATGTACACGTTTAAATTATTGTTATTTATTTGTTAACGTCATTATATTTAAATTTAATGTTTTTTTTAAGTACTGTATGAATTACTATGTCCATGTAAAATTAATCTTTTCTATTAAAATTGTATATTTTAAATAATATAATAATATAATAGGCATAGCCGAGGTCTAGCCTAAACCTAGGCCTAAACGAGTGACTATAACATGTGAGTGTATAACATTATGGAAAATATGAATAAAACGTAAAAATTGTGAAAAAATAAAGGAAGAAGGAAGAATAGGAAAGAGATTTGGAGTGGCTAAAATATTTCCAAAAATATACAATAGTAGTCAATATGCTATTATTGCATTTTACATTTTTGTAAACAATTTTGGGCACTAATTTTCAGGTCTCGGTGCCACAGCCTGCATTTTTCATATTGAAATCGAATCAAATCTTGTCAACGGATACTGTACAAAGACTAAGCTAGTACTGTACTACAGTGGTCCTCCTCTGTTCACAGTTACTTCCTAGTAAAGTTTGATTACGTGCTTGTAGCTTGCTGGTAGACTGCAAGTTCAAACATGCCTCACCAAAAATTCTCCTTAACATCTTCACAACACAAAGCAACTGAGATTCCAAAATGTCTGATTGAACATTAGACAAAATAATTGAAAAATAAACTACTGTGTTGCTTCTAGCTACTTTTATTTGATAATCAATTATTGATCTTAATAATATATAATTACACACTCTCTTTCTCTCTCGTTATCGTTCTCTTTGTCTTCATAATTTTAATATGGTGCAATAAATGTTGATCTAAAAATACTGCACTTTCCATAGTTACTGTGAATCTCATTATTTACAAAAATACATGACAATTAAAAATCTCATGTCAACAGGCGATCAACAAGCATCATGAATTAAGTATTACATAATTGTTTTCAAAGTTTTTTTAAGATGGTAAAAACTATTTTGAATTTGGTATCAGGTTTTTAAAATCTCAGAAACCATACATTTTGGGCTTATGTTTTTTAAAATTGTATGTGTATAAATATTACAGTATTCAAATTTAAAAGCCATGAATGCTTACCCTGGTTAAATTTTTAAAACGTCTTTAATCTGTGCTATAACAAAACTTTTAACATACAATAAACATCATAAAGATTTTTTGCCAATTCACATGCTATGATAATACAGTATATACCACAAACCAGTGGTGGTAATACAAACAAGGCTACAGCACATGTTTTAACTATTTATATGCTTAGAATGTAAAATAGGTACCAATTATTTAAACTTGTTTCATAATAAATATGGCAATTGCTGTATCAATGCTTAAAAACCATGCATAATATTTAAACAATTTTATCAACAAGAGATTTTCTTTAAAATAACATTTAGATTCAAATTTAACATTTAACTATCTGGAAAAACTCCATTAGTAATAAATGATAATGTATCAATGATATTAAATGATACTATCAGTCATATTACAGTATAGCAAATAGCATCATTTGTTTTCTCTGTTGGTATCAATGTTTTTCTCACTTTGTTCTCATCCTCTTCACTGTGTTGACATGATGGTATTGTCAGTTTCTCTTCTAAGCCGCATGCAGTATGTTGAAGCTGGTAAATGAAAGACAGCAACCCCCACATCTGCTTTCAGGGGGGAGGGGCACATTGTGGAACACTTCCTCTTGGTCACAAACTCTTTTTAAACTTGAATTACACTTTAAATAATATGCTGCCAAACCTGTTTTAGAAATGTACAGTTTCTACTAAGTGTTTTCAAGACATTTCAGAGTTTCTTTCTAGTCTTGCCGTTCACTTGATGCGATGCCCGTGGGTGAGGAGCCACCCTGCGCAGCGGCGATTAGCATGCGATACATCCTCAATGTATTCATCTTGCGTGCTGCATTTCCAGATCTTTTTGTCTGATGTTTTCTTGCCTGATGGGAATAATCCTCGTTTTGGTGGGTTAGAGTTCTTTGTTACGCATTTCTTGTCCTTTCGGTGTCCATGAGTTAACAGCCAGCCTGGACAACGTAGAAAAACATGAGCGATGTCCTCAACGTAGTCTTCGTTCTGCATTTGCATGACTGCAGATTTTTCCTGTTTCGTTTCCTTCACAAGTGTAGGCTTCATTTTGATGGTAAAAATTTTCAATTTCAGCTGTAAATGCACACTGCTTCAGTAGCTGTAATATCTGCTAGGCTGCAATATTTCAAATATGAGCTTTGGAACACTCAAAAGCCTATGAAATTTAAATACTGTAATGTATAGTTTGTATGTGCAGTATATGAAAATATACTCGACAACAAGCAGGCTGTATTTAAATAATGCTTTGTATGAAACCGGCTTTTATATTCTCCTCAACAGCTGATCATTGGCAAGTGTTTCGCAATCTGCAGAGCAACGGCCCTCTGATTGGTCAATTTCCAGTAAGCATATTCAACCACAAAGGGTTTTCCCAATACATATTGTATGGTAATTTCAAAGGACCTCCTTTGTTGATATGATCTGAACTAAACTCTTAACCTTAAATAAACAATTGCAAGCTTTAATGATCAAAACAACTACAGTACTCTACTACAGGATAATACTTTATACTGTACAGTATAACAAGCAAGGTAACAGTGCTAAAAATAGATCTCCTATTACAACATCTGAAAACATATTAAATTGGGCTTTTCCATGTTGACTCAGTGCAAAAAAATGGTACATTCCAGAAAATTGAGAGTAATTATTATAAACAGAGTGGATATACTGCCCTCATCTGATCACGCCACATTTGTTGATGTCATCAGCTTATGATGTCATTAACCTGATAGTGTGGTTAACATAATTAAATTCATTCACTCATGTTTCAGCTTATCTAGGTGTATGTCCATGGCCATGCTATACATTAATAACAAGGTCATTTTATAATTTCCAATTTTTAAGTCGGCTGTGGAAGCTTTGTGGCTATTTTTTGGCCTTTATGCAGAGACACAGTAATTATTTTATTCAATTACATGTTCATTATTATTATTATTATTATTATTATTATTATTAGTATATAGTATTCTTTGTTCTGATGAGCCTAGAAAGAATCATAAAGGGAAAATTAAGATGGGTTTATTGTTTATGACAGCACATTTACATGGAGACCCTATACAGCAGTGGTCAGGGAGAAGGGGCTTGATCCCCTGTCAGATAGGTCAGCCTCCTGTCGAACATAAATTATTGAACCAAAACAAGAAAAAAAAAAACTTTATTTCTAATTAAAAAAAATTCTGGGCATTATAAACAGCTTAAATAGCCCAAAATGTTTGTATGCTAGGAGGCATAGACATAGACTGCCAACAAGGCTACAACCCTTGTCCCTCATCAGAAATTGACACTTAGCCCCATCACTTCCCGACCTGAATCTACAAAAATCCTGAAATTTCTCTCAGGGAAATTTTTTGGATATTGTGTAGACCTACTGTATTATTTAAACGTTCATTAATTGGTGAGAATAATTTTTTTTTTCAAATTTTCAGTTGAAAAAAAAATTATTGATGTAGACAAATTAAGTATCAGTTTAAATTAAATTTTTAAGTTTACAGTATATAACATTGTGTGAGAGTAACTTAATGCTGTAGGCCTAACATGAAATTGTTTTGCTACATTTTACAACTGGTTTAATAATCAGGGAGTTGGTTTATTGAACTTGAATTTATTATCCAGTGAACTCCACCTTATATGAATATTTCAGTTCAGTTAATTGTTATCTAATATTATGATCTCCTCAGGGTCATGAATATTTAATAGAATCCTTGCAAGATCAAAGTATTCTTAATTTAGCTGTGAACTTGAAACATGGTATATAGTGACAGTAGTTGTTGTTTTATAATAAACAGGAGCCTTGGATGCTATGGAAACGCAAGTATAGAACCATCCAAGACAACTGCATTGCCTTGGGTACTTGCCTGAATGAAAACTCAAACAGAAGCATAATCTTTTCAAATAATTCAATTATAAGTGACAAGAAATAATATCGCAGAATGAACTAATCTTAATGATTTTATTATAAAGGACGGCACAATAAACAAATTTTTATTATGACGTCATAGTTTTTATTCAGATACTCACATCAGATTCGATATAAGGAATTGGAAAATATATAACTTAACTGCTTAAATAGGAATTTTTATATACCTGCATACAGGTAATATTGATGATGTTTTTCAGCATTTTAACCAAGATGATCATATCTGTGTTTTCAGCCTAAGGCTTTTTCTTGGTCAGTGATTTTGCTACTGTATTCAGAAATTTTAAATCAAGATAGTATTCTTTGTGGTTGGTAATATTATCAATAAGTAATCATATAAATAAAAATATTTAAATTTAATATGAGCAGAATGCAGGCAAAATGAACAAGAGACGGAGGTGTACTATTGATTAACATAAATAATATTTAATGGTTTCCCTCATAATTACCAATTTTTGCAGGGGTGGCACTAGTTGGGTGTGGGAGCAGGTGCCAGGGCACCGTTGGGAAGAGCAGGGTCCCACCGTTGGGGAGAAAATCCACAATTCGTCTGGGAAAAAAACAGTTATGTGTACTGTGTATATTCTACACAGACTCTAAAATCAATAAGCCTTTGAAACCAAATTGTCAACATTTTCAGGGCTTTGCTTACTGGATCACTTTTTAAATATTTTGAATGACCTTGGACCGCCGTCGTGCTAATGCAGGCGTCGCCCCTGAATTTAAGCAAGACCAGGAGTAGTGGAACCATGTGGTTTACAGCAGTAGGTACAGGTTGTAAGTGTTGCTTGGGTTGGGTAGGAAGAAATTTATATAGAAATTAATTTTGACCTTAACTGTAGCTTCCTACACCCTATCTTCTGAATATTAAATTTAGCTGTTAATATAGGTCTCCCTTCAATTACAGACCACTTTTGAGATTGTGGTTTCCATGTTCCTTTTGTAGCTTTGGTCTCTAATTAGTCTTTAATTGGAGGTAGTCTTTAATTGGAAGGACCTTTAATTAGAGGGAAACTTGTATTAACAGATTGGAAGATGGTAATTTGAGCATTTTGTAACTTTGCATTTCTATAGCAATTCTGTTTTAAGAATCGCAGTACAGTACTGTAACTATACTAGGGAAGAGTTCATCTTGACATCTCATCGCCTCTAAATATATCCTCTATGACTTTATATATACCTTACCACCTAAACCTTCTATTGTGCTTTCCTTGGCCAAATGAATATAACGACAATCAATAACACTTTACATCCTCTGTTATCAGTGGTAAGCATCACAATCGTGTAATGTCATTATTGACAAAGGTCATCTTTAATAAAGGAAAATTACAGAAAGATGGCTACCCTGGAGAATAACATCCAGGGTAGTCATATTCCATCATTGTTTACTGGATAATGCTTTGAAGTAATAATTTTATTGCATTCAATCTACTGAACAAATATAGTAAGGATATTCGAACCAACCTCATCTTCACATTATCATGAATATTTATATCTGCCTTCATATATAATTAGAAAGTATCACGCCACTGCATGTTTTTTTTTATGCGATCAGCTGATTTCTTTTTTTTATTATTATTCCTCAACTGAAGATGAAGATGGCTGAACAAAAATAGTAGAAAGTGAATGCAAATTTATAATATTTCTGTTGCCTTAATTTTATTATATCTTTTAGCTTCTTTTGAAGCTATCATAAAACATTTGAAGATAGATACCGTATATATTTTTTTATTGTTTATCTTTCAATCTAACTCATAAAATGTTAGCATTTCTACTGGCTTTTTATTACAGACTGACGACTTGTTTTGAAAGAAAAAGTCAAAAAAGATCTTTAGACCATCTGTTATTGCTATTTCTACTACATGTAGTAGTAATAGATATTGTACCAAGTAAAGTGGTTAGCTCTAGGACCTAATAGAAAAAAAAAAAAAAAATGGTTTTGTTAGGGCAAAACAATCCGTTTATATTTGTATCATTCACTGCAGTAAAGAATAATCTACACACGAGTGCAAACAACTGTATTTTGGTGGAGGCGACTTGGATTTAAATTTGTGGGGACTCCAATGTTGTAGTGAAGCTACAAAACAATGGTGATGTGTTAAGGGGGTGCGTTTGAGAGGGGACATGGTCTTGAGGGCCGCTAGGTCCTCCTGTTGGCCATCAACAGTCTTTTTAGTGGTTCAAGGTCTAATATGGGTTATGTACAATCAACTGATTTTCATGATTTTCTAATTTTCTAGATAAAACCCAACTGGTGAAAATAAAGGTCTTATTACACTGTTGACGTTGGGCAAAAAACCTCTTGTTTGATAAATGAAAAAAGTGGTTGATTTTTTTCTTCATTTTAGGTTTATAATTCAACTATGTGTTTTTTGTGTTTGGAATAATTTTCAAGGCAGAAGAGTCTACAGTCTGTGTTGTCTGCAGGGAGCTGTTATCTCTCTATGATGTAAAATAATAAAACAGCAAAATTATAAAAAATATTTAAATAATAATGATAGTGACGTAGATGAAATTTCCATCCAAGCATTGACGTATGGTAAATAGAGCATATTTAATTACAGTAATTGTTGACAATATGAATTTTACAAGTTTAACAATAGACAATGGCCAACGAACTATGGAAATATGCTTTGATTAACAGTGAATCCACAAATTGATTATCTATGTAGATGCATTCAGTGTAAAGCTTGATTTTTTCCTCCGTTTCATAAATTGGTGTATCTACCAACCTTCAAATTTATTATTAGCATGGCAAAGACAAGCGAAAACAGTCACTCCTCGCAAAAATTGATTTTGAGTTATTAATACAGGGTTAAAGAGTAAAATATAAGCTATAAGATGGTAAAAAAAAATCCTTTCCTTATTAAGTTACAAGCATTTAAACGTACAGCTGTTTAACGAACAGTAAATGAGAAATCTGCCTTCAAAGTTTATGATTTTGGGTATTTCTCATGCAGAAACTATCATAAAATCCTTAAAAATGTTGTCTTAACATTGAAAATGGGGAAAATAACAGCATAGCACATTACCAACTTGAGAGATTTTAAATGTGTGACTACACCAGTTGGGGGAGGGGGCTGCCAGCCCCAGAGCCGGAGCCCCGGTGGGGCTCCGAAGATCATGATCTCAGCATTTTTAAAACGATTTTGGGGAGTATTTGCTGACAATACCGGGTACGGTACATAAATAAAAATATTTTTAGTACAGTTCCAATGTACTATATGTTTAATTTGAGCACCTGAATATGTGCACAAACATTTCATTACTTAAACAAAAATGAAGGCATACAGATCAATTATTGGTAACGTCAGTGAATTAAGTATTCACATATTTAAGTTACTGCATGACCGTTTCTCTATTTTTAATAAAACCAATTTCTTTTAATTTTAAATACATTTAACCATATATTCGTTATCACGCATTGACCTGTGCTAAATGCATGATAAATTTATGATCACACATGTGTTTCTGCAAAATGCGTGTTTCATCCAAAATCACTTTCAAATGTGGGACCGTCCCGCACGATGGGGGACGGTTGGTAACTATGATAGCATGATGTACAATGGTTAGTTTAGTGCAATAAAATAGATTTTTAAAAATTTGACATTCCAGCGTGTTTTGACCATTTTCTCTGAAACACGATTAGCGACGAGTGACTGGTTTTGCTTGTCTGCCACATTTACTGTATTGTTACAAACTTGTGAAGATTGTGATAAATGTGTACCTCAGCCTCAAATTGTTCTAATTCTGTCTCTTATACACATCTAGATGTGTATAAGAGACAGGAATATATGTGCACAAACATTTCATTACTTAAACAAAAATGAAGGCATACAGATCAATTATTGGTAACGTCAGTGAATTAAGTATTCACATATTTAAGATACTGCATGACCGTTTCTAATAAAACCAATTTCTTCTAATTTTAAATACATTTAACCATATATTCGTTATCATGCATTGACCTGTGCTAAATGCATGACAAATTTATGGTCACACATGTGTTTCTGCAAAATGCGTGTTTCATCCAAAATCACTTTCAAATGTGGGACCGTCCCGCATGATGGGGGACGGTTGGTAACTATGATAGCATGATGTACAATGGTTAGTTTAGTGCAATAAAATAGATTTTTAAAAATTTGACATTCCAGCGTGTTTTGACCATTTTCTCTGAAACACGATTAGCGACGAGTGACTGGTTTTGCTTGTCTGCCACATTTACTGTATTGTTACAAACTTGTGAAGATTGTGATAAATGTGTACAGCTTGTAGTAAACTTTTATTATTCGTAGTGTACTTTGCTCGGAATAGTTTCTACTTTGACTCAAGTGTTTACTTGTGAAGCGGTTGGCGCAACGGTTGTGGCTAGGACTCTCAACTTTGAGGTCAGGGGTTCGAAACCCTCGCTGTGCAAGTCGCTTGTGTCCTGGCAAGACACTTTATCTACGTTTGTCTCTCTCCACCCAGATGTATAAATGGGTACCAACATATGCTGGGAAGGTAAAACAGACTGCAGTGCAGGAGGAGTGGCGAACCCCCCACATCCTTGCACAGTCTAGGCCAAATGCTAAAGAAAGAGAAACAGGCACTCCGGCCTGCTTTAGGTTTCAAACCTTTACCGTTACTTGTGTCTAACTCATAAACTTGTATAAACTTCAGGGATTTCATAACTTATTCTTAGTACTCCCGGCGATTACACCAATTATTTTATGAGCTAAGCTTGTAGCATCTTGTGCGATTCTGGAACATAAACAAGCTTGGTGTGAGAGCTGCTTTTGTAATGATAAACAGATATTCAACCTGTGATGGTACAATGATGGTTCCTTATTTTAAGGTATTTCAAGGTTCTTATTTTTTGGCCGATTTCAGGCTGAAAATGGTCTTATTTTGTTCTTATGTTACACACTTTTCAAACATAAAACATTATTGTACAGCAGCGACAGCAGTATACCTACACTGTATAGGAATGTAGGTAATGAAAAAAATGGCCTCTGAAAAAATTGGCCCCAAATGACAGGTAGGTACATCTACTGTACTATATTATAGATGGTATTACATAGTCACACCTACTGCATATAAGGATATATAATTTTTTGTTTTTCTAGTTTTTAAAAATAAAAATCTCATTTGACATTTTACCTCAGCCTCAAATTGTTCTAATTTTGTTTTTAATTTTTAAGCAATTTCAGCCTCAGTGTTCTTATAAAATGTGTTATAAAAAAAAGTGTATTAAATGACCCTTCAATTTTTAATCAATTCAACATTTTTTCTGTAAAAAAAGATCTGTAAATCAGTGAAAATTTATTTGGTTTTGTTACAATTTATTTGGAGTTTGTTTTATACATTTTCTAAAAGTCCTCAGTGGATTTACTGGTTCCCATTTGGTTTTATCTGTGTTACACTGGAAGTTAATATTTTTTGATGTTTTTTATATTGAGCTGCAATGTTTTGATTTAGTTTTTTATATGTTTTCCCAGACATCATGTATATTAATTTTATTACTGACAACTTTCAATTTAACATTAATCACTTTAAATTGCACAGCACTGCCATCATAATATTCTTGTTATTATGAATTTTATCTTAAGTTATCTAAAACTTATCAGTGGACCTATTGGTTTCTATTTGTCTGTATCTGTGTTACATGAATTTTATATTTTTTGATATTTTTTATAATATTGAGATACAATGTTTTAATTATGCTTTTTAAATGTTTTCTCAGACATTATGATAGACAGTATATTAATCTTATTACTGACAACTTTCAATTTAACATTAATCACTTTAAATTGCACAATTCTATCATCATATTATTCTTGTAATGTTATGAATTGCATTCTAAGTTATCTAAAACCTATCAGTGGACCTACTGGTTTCTATATTGTTTTATCTTTTACAAAGTTATTCTTTGATATATTTTTTATATTGAGCAATGCAATGTTTTAATTAAATTTTTTTAAATGTTTTTTTCCCAGACATATATGATAGACATTATATTAATTTATGTTACATTCAAAGCATATAAAGAACCGACTCCAGGCCAGGGGTTTAGCCAGAAAAGCAAAATAGGCCATCCAAAATGAAAGCCAGTGGGCGTGGCACTGAGCCGATGGGCGGGCCACGTTCATCTTTGGGAATCCCCACCAAATATTGATACGAAAACAACGTACATTCAATAAATAAATGTTATTTTTATTAACGTAAATATGATTTAGCTTTAGTTTAATCATGGACCTATTAATAAGAATGTAACATTCGATAGATTTGAAGAATATAAAGAATTTGCTGAATGTAGACCATGGCCCAATTAGGCTGGCCGAGCTGATTAGGCCAAGCCGTCCCAGCCGTCACGGTAAAAGTGGCCGTTCTAAATAATTGTAGGCCGTCCAAAAGACGGCCGGACGGCTTGCTGGCTAAGCCTATGCTCCAGGCTATCTGTCCGGTCGGCTTAACACCATCCAGCATTGTACTATATCTACAAGTGCAATAACTCAGGGCACTTGCAAGTTCCCAAACCAAAATTAGAATATTTTAAAAGTATTTTTAGGTGCCTTGCACCTACAATTTGAAATGCATTTCCTCAGTATTTCTGAAAATTTAATCAATTTAGGATTTTTAAAAGTAGTTTAAAAATTTATATTCTGAAACAAAGTTAATTATTTTAGTGATGAATGTCTTTGTTATTTATGTTATGTTGGCTTTATTACTTTCTGTCTTTTGTATTGTTTTTGATTTTATGATGTAGAGGGCCCCTGAATATCAGCCTAGCTGGAAGGGTCATCCTCTATAAAGATGGTTGAAATATAAATATTAAATACTGACAACTTTCAATTTAACATTAATCAATTTAAATTGCACAATACTGCATCATAATGTTCTTGTTATTATAAATAGCATTCCCAGTTATTTAAAACATATCAGTTGACCTACTGGTTTCTGTTTGGTTATTGTGTTAAGCCCCTCTCCCACTAGGGGTTTTTTCAGCATACGAGTTAGAAGAGTTTGCCGGCATAACTCGGCATAAACTCGGAAAACTCGGCATAAACTCGTAGGATGATTTGGGAAGCTTGGGGAGAACTCGTACTCGTCAGTTTTTTAAATTTTTTTCCAGACTATGATAGACAGTATATTAATTTATATTAAATACTGACAACTTTTTATTTAGCATTAATCATTTTAAATTGCACAAGATTGGCGTCATAATATTCTTGTTTATATGAATTGCATTCATTCTGTTTCTATGAGTCAGAATTGTTTACAGCTTATTGATTTGACCCGTTACTTGAATGGTGAATCATATGGTCAGCTCAGCACATCATCATTTCTCTGCCCATCCATTGTCATCATGTATTTTCCTAATGTATGATCAGCTGTTTGTTAAAATGTATTATGGGAGATATAGTCATATGCAAATTTTCCACAGTATTTTTACATTAATTCAGCAACAAAATTGATTATTAATAGAATTTATATGAATTTATATGTTAATATGCTATTTCATCATCTTTCTTGAGCAGGAGAAACCATTAGTAATATAAACTTGTTCCTTCTTCATCTGCTGTTGACAATATAACTATTGCTTTGAAATCACAACAAAAATATAAGACAAACAAGTACAAAAAAAATCCATTTATTATTATTATTAGCTTTTGACAAAATATTTGGCTACAAGTGACCAGCATGCCTAGTATGGTGTTATGGTTTCAGGTCACACACAACTAAACTAGTCGAACCAAAAGACCAAGACCGAGATTTAGAAATACAAAAAAATATACAAAACACCTTAAAAAATAATGTCCTTCTAGTGGTCATGATCTGGTGAATGAATACAAGCTATGAATTGGAGAACCAGCAGTTAATGCACTGTAACCTTTGCTATGCACACTTTAGGCGAGTTTTTACAATTTGTTTCATGAACCTGCTGTCTCTTAATGGTGATTTTGATCTAATGAATAAAATTACTTTTCTGTCCATTAGTCCATCTGTTGCCATTAAAAAAAAATGTTTTCTTTTAATACTTTTATTATGAAAGCCATTGCCATGAAATCCGAAAAAATATCTTTATTTTATTTTGTTATTAAATTTATATTTTATAAAATCTTTTTTTTTTTGGCCACTTTCTTAAGGTCTTTGAAAAAAATGGATTTAAACATAGATACTTAATTATTTTTTGTTGTTGTTTGTTCATGTATTTTTTTGTATTGTTTATTGTACTGTACACAGAGGGCCTCTTCTAGTCAGCTTTGTGCTGTAAAGCTGGGAACACACTGCGCCCGACGACTGTCGCAATTCAATGAAGAACACAATGCGACGATGCTCGCGGAAGGGATCATTTTTAATGATGATCCGTTCAGACGACCACCGACAATCAGCAGATGGTGTCACGTAATCTAGATTTCACAGATAGCGGTGTTGGATTCGTTGTGTGATGGTCATACGACGCAGAGATTGCCCGGCTTAAGAGTTACTGTACTCACTTAAAATATAGTATAATAAATAAATTAAGTAAATACAAATACAGTATAGGCTTAACATATTGTATGACTATAGTAGAATTTTTGAACTGTAAATCCTAAAGGTTATCGTAACAACAGTATTATATTGTAAAGTGGATTTTCCAATGTCAATCTCAATATTTTCATTGATTCTAAGATTATACTTTTTTTTTTTTTTAATTCCTCATAAATTCTTTGTTCATTAAGATTGGCATCATACATTTTTTTTTGAGTGTGATAAAATTTTCCATTACCATTTTTTATTTTGAAAAGAAGCCAAATTGTGTAACTTCCTCATTATTATACAAATTTAGACAATTATTCAGAAGTCTGCTTTATGTGACAATTTAGGGTTGCATGATGCAACACTGAGAAGTATTGTGAAATCAAATACTGTTTTTTTCATGGAGGTATTATAGTGATTACCTCCATGGTTTTTTTTAACCTATTTAGTCAATTTCACAAGTTGATTGACATGAGAAAAAACTAAAAATTAAATTATACTATATTTAAAATAAATTTTATTTTCTTAAATATATATCCTACATTAATGTGTTTATTCGGGGGAGGTGGTTATTTTAAACGAGGGAGGCGTTTTTTCGAGGGGGTGTTTATTGAAAGTGGCCGTTGATCCGAATCTGTGGAGGCTAAAACCCATCCTACTTACAATGAGGATTAATATCCACTCTCCAATTCGAGACCCCTCTAATTCCGAGACCCCAATTACAAAAAAACCAATTAACAATCTTCAATCTTTTACCACAAACCCAACCTTCTAGTTGGAGACCAAATCCCGAGACCACCACAAATTTTCAGGTCCCAAAAAAGGTCCTGAATTGGAGTGCAAACTGTATTGCCAAAGATTTGCAATACTCTACCAGCATGGGAAAATATGTTTACAAAATGACCACCTCCAGTTCAAGTCTAATTTCTATGACCTCCGCTTAAATGCCTAAAATTAAAATGCTTAAAATTTTACTAATTAGAAACCAAACCTAGTAATAGTATGAAATGTGGTCTTTTATGTCCTGTATAGATATTTCAATATGCATAAGTACAATAAAGATGACGATCAATACACTGTATGTTCATAGGCATGTAGTACTGTTTCAAGACATATTTATTTATTTTATTTTGAAAATCATCCAAAAGCGGAAGCCAATTACAGGATGTCTTATAATACATATAAATATATAGAAAAATACAAACAAGTGAAAGATAAATTGATAAATAACATTACAGTATAAAAAGGAAAAGAGAAATTTGCGCTATGTTTAGAGTGGTCATTCGTTCGAGCTCTGATCAATGAAACTGAGACTTTAGTTATCAAATTTTCTTTGTGCTAGGGAGTATGCAACAATAATTAAAACAATTAGGGAGTGATTTTTATTAGTTTTAGTTCATTTGTTTCTTTCATCCCTGGATGGGTTTCTTTGTGTGCTGATGTGTTGATTCATATGAAATTGATATGCTTCCAAAACAGAAGAGGAAGCTCATACTCAAAGATTTTTGTTGTTTGGTAGTCATCCAGAACAGACTTTAACGACTCGCTGAATTCATCATCAACAAACTTAACCCAAGCCCCACTTTATGTTTAATTACGATACATTTTTTGTTTTGGTTAATCGGCATACAGTAGTTTAACTACATCAATCAACAGTGCAAAAAGCTTTTCCTTTGTTTGGCTAAGATGCGTCACTTGCACTTTTGGTGGTGTGCTTGACTCTGACATTAGGCAGACCTGCCAACCCCTGGTTCTTAAAAATTTGGAGATTTTTTTTTAAATCTTAAAAAAAAAACTCTTTGAGATTTACCCAAAAATCTGGAGATTTTCAGAATTGACCAAAAAATATCATGCAAGATTCTAAAAAAGACACGTCAGGACAAATCATATTGACCGTTGGTGACGGCATTCAAATAAAAAATGGCTGCTTGTTTATCGCGTCGTAGAGTGAGCAGGCGGCGAATACATTGAATAATAAAGATCAAATCAATCAAATTATGCATAAATCTGAGTATTTTGAGGAGGACCTGTAAAATCAGTGAAATTGGGTGAAAATTACATTCGATTGGGAGAACTGGAGGTTTGTTAAATATCGGGTGACAGACACCCGACAGGATTGGGTGAGTTGGCAGGTCTGTTAGGGGCCCAATAATTAGCCTCATTGTAGGTAAAAAAACAGCTACAGATTTAGTCACATAGAATGAAACAATTTTGGAAATTTCTATAATTATGTAGAAGTATTTTAGGTGAATTGCAGCCAAAAAGTCATTTTGTTCACCCAGGGAGATGTGATGTGTGTGTGTTTGCATCCCCCTTCCAAATCAGGAAAGGTTCACATTTTAAAGACAAACGTCGATAATCACTGAGTATTATAATTAGTTATTTTCCTTGAATAATATTAAAAAGGAACCATAAATCTTGCATTTTAATCTGAAGTTTCCATGTAATATTGAAAAAGAAGATGATTGAGCAAATACCAGTAGGCCTATGTGTAAAATAGAGTATGATCGGGCACGCTATCCCAAAACCAGCATCCTGTCGCAGTTAAACCATGGAGTTATAATTATTTATTATTATTTTCTTAATTTTATAACTCCATGGTTAAACTGATTAATTTAGAGCGTGGCAATATTGTATAATATTTTAATACAAAGGAGCCGTAATACATTTACACATAAGGTTTTTATTAATTTTTTTTTTTTCACCGATTCTGGTTTTGAGATTCCAATCGCCTCATAATAATAGGTAAAATACAAGTTCATATACCATCTGTTCTGCAGTATGTTGGTGCTCGTAGTTGCCTGTTCAGTTTTACAGTAAGAGGACTGATTCCACATTAACTTCGAATTGAAAAAGAGATAGAGACAGTACCAGATTCCCCACATCCATTGATGGTACGCCCCTCCCCACCCCCATTTCAATAATCAAAAAGGTGTTAGCTGGTCCTACTTCTATCGACATTCTTAATCCTCCACCTATTTGTCATCAGGACAAAAGATAAAATTGATTAAATTTCAGTATTACACAATAGGCTATCTGACCAGGTGTGATACTCTCACCAATTAACCTAAGTAATCTATATTACTTTCACTGACGTTTACATAACTGTAAATATACCTGAACTTGCTGGCCAGTGTTAGTATAAAGTTATCTGAAAACTTGATGTACTATTTTATCAGTCGTGATCCATTGTAAAGTTCGGATCAGATAACTCCATGTAAAAGGAGTGAAGTATGGCTTTCTGCACGTATGTGATATTGTAATTCAAATAAGTAGAGTATATGACAAACAGCACATGTTAACTCACTCTTTGCACTCCCTGTCTCTTATACACACCCACCCCACCCCTCCGTCCTCCTCCCAAAGTGGAAGTCAACATCGATGCTTTTGTAAGATAAATTCTCTTTTCTATAATTTTATTTTTAAATACAGGAATAAAGTATAACTGAAAATGTTCATGTTGCTTTTATAATGTGAAATCCATCAGTAGTCCCTTAACTTCCACCGGCCTAAACTTCACAGATGTAGTCATTAAGGCTATCATACCGTATATTCTCATCTCAAGGCTTTAAATAGCAAATTACGATAAAAAAAAACAAAAACAGGGGGTCGTCTTATATGCGCAACACATAACATTTTTTTATTTTTAAATCATGTTCGTCTTATGTGTGTAAACTGTAAACATGCAATTTTACTAAATACTGATATGAAGCTACTAACTGTGAGTATGAATTAACGCAATTTTAAATGCGGCAAATTTCAGTGAACACATAAATTTGGAATTATTTGCAAGATCAGCCCTACATCTGGCCCCATTCTTAGCCAGCTCAATGCAGTGTTAAGACCATAAAAAGAAGGAAAAAGGTTGTCCAAAAATCTTCTCAAACTTGGGGGACATCTTATATGTGGATTTGTGGGAATTTCGGAAAATGAAATATTGTTTTTTTTTTTTTTTCAGGGAATCAGACAATTCACACAACATCTTTATCAATTTTTTTTCCACTTAAAGAGACTACAAGCCATACACATGTCCGTCTGTGACTTACATGGACACAAATGATATTGATATTCTTTGATTACATAACACTTTCTGTTCACCACCATAATAGCCATATTTTTATGATAATTCTGGAAAAAATTAATGACATCATTAGCACATAACTCAATACTTTTGCAATGTGGAATTTGAGCATCAATATTCTATGTTGCTTCATGATATGAAACTGCCGTCTCCATAAGCAAACTGCTAAATTCGCTTGGCAGCATTTAGTGACATTTAAAAAGCATGATAACACAACACAGTTGTTGTCCAGGTCAGTGTAAAGTCAGAGTTTAAAGCAGAACAAACAGTCAATAGTTGTGCACACACTTCTCAAGTGGGACAACTTTCAAATCATAATACAAATAATTATATTGTCATGTTTATCATGGTAACAAATAATAATAAGCAAATATAGTTGTTTACAGTATGATTATATATATATTACTAAAGGTTTGCTTTTGAAGTTATAAAAATAGTTTTCATGTTTAATAATTCTTCTGGGATTACGGCCATCCCCAAAATGCAGCTCAATCTTGTATTCATGAAAATTGTCATCTTCATTAGTGCACTGTTGATTTGGCAATGGCAAATTCTACAGAGAGGCCTACCTTATGTAAGGGGAAGCGTAGGGACCTTTAGCCCTCAGAAAAAGTTTGATCCCCAGGTACTGTCTCTCATCACTTCGCTGAGAAAGCACATGATACATAATTCTTCAATCTAGGATTTCACATATGTTCGCTAGAGTTCAATGACATGTGGTTTGTGAGAGAAGAAAGAGGTTATTTTATTAAACATTTTTTTTGCCATGGATGTATGCAAAATTTTAAGCATTTTGTTTTTAGTACTATATAGTTCTTTATGTGTTTTTTCCTGTATCTGAGTCTGCAGAAAGACGTAATACATGATTGAACTTCAAGAATCATTACCGTGTTGTTTAGTTAATTATTTTATTATTAACCTTAGGTCACATATTTTTCATATTTAGAATTGCATATGACAAATGATTTCTGAGTAGTGTTCAAATGCAAGATTATGGTGTTTATTATGCACAAAATTGTAAATATTAAAGGTCGTTCTATGACTTTCATCATTGGGTATAACAAAATTATTCTCACACAGTCTGCAAACCTTCACTCCTTAGGGAATAGTCATATGTACAGTACTTATACTTTACCAACATTGAAGAATAAACAATCTGCTATTAGTGGTAACCTTGGGATCAGGTGCCTCCTGAGGGCAGCAGATCAGATTTTGGAGTTTATCTGACAGATAAAGTCCTTTGGTGGAGGGGTCCCATCAGCTCTGTGAAACTTCAGAGTATCTTTTTTACATCCACATCTCATCATAAAAAAATATAATTCAATCTTAAAAATGTTTTCATTAGTAACACAATTTCAAAGCATAATATTTCAACCTACACCAACTACACTGTAAATGCAGAGTTGGCCTCGGTAGGCGGGATGGGTGCCAGGGATGAAAAACACAATTTGTTGGAGAGAAGAAAAAAAATAGATTAGATTATTATTTTACCTATTGTTAGCAGACGCTAAAATCGCATTAAAAGGATTAAGCAGATAGAGGGTGCTGTCTATGAAATTTACTATCTCGCATGTTTTTTCATGTACTGTAATGAGCATAGGGTTTTTCTAAATTTTTTTACATGATAATGTCGGTTTTTTTTAATTGTTTCTTATTACATATATTTATTCATTCATCCTCTAAAATACTGATCAAAAAAATTGTTGAATGGTACTAAGAAGAAAAATTAATGTGTATTGACACTAAATAAAAAAAAAGTCAAGATAGCATTAAAGGAGATAAGGAGCAGGTAAAGAGAAATCTCCTGGTCTCCCACTTTTAGAAGAATTTTAGAAAATAATGAATAATAATGGCAGAAGATCAAAGTATAAAGGTGTATAGTAATGAGAGGGGATGATTGGGAATCCTAAGATCAAACATAGAGGAGGCTATTCATTAAGGCACATGGTCCAAAAGAAAACAATTTTGAGAAAATACAAGTTAGCATTATGAATATTCAGAAAGTTCACTTACATCAGGGGTGGATCCAGAGATGTCCAAAAGAGGGGGGGGGGCCCTGAAAAGGGGTGCTCAAAGTGGGGCTGATCGGGATAGCACTAGCCTAGGGGGTCCGGGGGAAATCACCACAAAATCTTTGTGTCCTAGACGCCCGAAAGTAACCTCTGAGGCATTTCTGGCGTTCAATGTTTTCTTTTCTCTCTTTCTTTTTCCCCCTTCTTTTACCTTCCAAAAGGGGTGGGGGGTAGGCCCTGCCCCCCCTCCCTTAAATCCACCCTATTAGATGTGTCATAAATTATATTTCTGCACTCTTATTTATATATTAAACTAACGCTTTCTTTTTTTCCTATCAACACATGCATATTTTTGAAGCGATATTTACAAATAACAAACAAATTATTCTTCACTATGTGAGAGTGAAAAAGATCAAGCCGCATTTAATGTCATACTGATCATTATTTATTTTATTTTATTTTGCAGAGTATGAAAGTTTTGACATCAGAGCGAATCCCATAGTGAAGAATGTGGATGAGACAAGTAGTAAATGTGGATGTTATTGTAGGTCATTTGGATGATGGCCTCATGAACTTTACTGAAAAAAGCAGTGTTTCCCATTGCTAATACCATAAATAAGAAAAAAACCAAAATATAGTGTATTATTTATTAAGATGTCTTCCATTATGTTTTCCAACAGTATGTTATATCAAGTACGGAAGCTATTATTAATATGTTTATCAATAAGGTGGTTTCATTACTGATTTAAAAAAAAAAAAAAAAAAAAAAACCCTCCCTCCCTTCTAACTTTAAAAATAAATAAGGATGATTAACAACTCATTTTTTACATGGCATTATTATTAAACCATATAGTCTCTAGTAAATGAGGCCGCTATTCATTATTTGTCTCAAGTGTTGGTTGCTTTAAACTTGCAGCTCTCAAATTTTGGCCGATGACGCAAACAAAATGTCCAACAACACTCTTCCCGGGTCATGTACTGGTAAACAATACTAAGGAACAATTTCAAATACTGTACAAAGGAACAATTTCAAAATGAAACTTACAGTTCTAATACATTTTCTTTAGCATGGAAAATTTGAGCAGGTCTAGCGACCCTCTAATTTATATAATATTGACCCAGTCTTCATGACCAATACAATAGTTTGAGAACCAGTGCTTTAAACCATTGCATTTATGTTTTTTTTATCAATGTAATCCTCTTTAAAACATTGGGGGCGCTATTCATTTTTTCTTACATCTCAGGTGTTTGTGATACTGTAGCACATTAATTATGCTACACTTAGTAGCATTGTAGACCATTGCCTGGCTTACGCACTCTTTATTGAGTGCAGTGCATACCAAATGTAATTGGTGTTCCATATTCGATTTATTTTTGGATAAAGGTCTGGGCAAACCATGCCTGATCGCTGTCGGATAATATGTCCCTTATCTGTCTCTAAATTAGCCTACTCGTTGGTGGTGCTGTCTAGAATGAGAAAAAAAAATCAGGGACTTGTGGCAAGTATAACTCAAGTCATGCTGCCTGGGGTTTTCATTGTGAATACCATTGTGAATACACCAATAAATTTTTCTTCCTTTTTCAAATTTTAAAAAACAAATACTGTAGTTGAAACCATGATTAACAAATATAGTTCTGTTGCTATCTGAAAATTATATTGGCAAAAACTGGATCCACTTCCAAAGACGTTTCAAAATCAGGTACATCATATTGTTAGTTGTTTAGTTTTATTTTAAAATGTTTTTAAGACTTGTTTTAAAAGCATTGAGAGAGCTGTTACTAATTTTGTACCTCAATATAGGCTTAGTATAACCTTATTTTGACCTATCAAACTTTGTGTATCCTTTCCCCCCTCACCTTATTGGGATACTGCCAACATTCTAGACATGCTGATGTAACTCTAAAATTCCAGTGCTCTACGAAGTTTTAATATCTTGAGAATAAAACTGAGAGCTGTTGCCTCTGATGATTTTCTCTGGGAAAGGTCTATCTACATTTATTTCAACGTTTCAAGTTAGGTTTAGGATTATATATCATAAAGTTAGTTTTTGCATTTACTGTTTTCATTAAATTTCTTTCAAGAATTGTTTGTTACTAATTGAAAATTTACTATATTTAGATATATATATTTTTTTATGGGAATATATATATATATATACATATATATAAATTTAGTTTTCACCTTCTGCAAAAATTATCTGTAAAGATAATTCTGAAAAAGAATTAAAGAATTAAACAGTATTTTGCTTTGTTGGTTGTCGTTGTCAAATTCCATTATAATTAACAATAAGTCATACCGGATTGACCTCCATGCGTTTAACAAACAACTACAATGATTTAAGAAGAAATATTGGTTTAAGATACACGGCCTGAAAAAACAAGGTCTCCTATCTTGAAAGCTCCGATGAGGGCAGTATAATAGAGGCAGTGGTGTTTATATTGGTCCAAACGGTCGCCATACAAAAAAGATCTATTAATCAATCAGCCGGGTATTAGCTCCTCATCGGAGCTTGCCTCAAAATTAAATTGAAATTTTGAATAGCTCAGTTAACATTATCAAATAGGTTAATAACTTTCAACCAGAATTAGATCGAAAAAAGGGTTTTCACTGATTTACAGACGTTTTTCTACAAAAATCCTTAAATTGATTAGCAGCACATTTAACTGCAGAGGCGGATCCGTAAATTCGAAAAAAGGGAGCCCAAAGAGACTTTCACAGATGGAGTGCCTAGACCACTTTAGTCCCAATCATGTGGGGCTGAAGTAAGAAAGTTTATGATTATGACACCCCTGATGAATGACCGAAAATGGCACTTAGTCAGGCTCCGGAGGAAAAAAATGTTTTGATATGTTGTAGAACTGATTTTTCTAAGACAGAAAAAAGTTGTTTGACGAAAAACTGGGGAACGATGAATGAGATACAGATTTTATAATATTTAAAAACTGGGGAATAAGGTGTAAAAATGGGCAGTTACGCCCCTTTTTTCCCCCAGTTTTTAAATATTAAAAAATCTGTATCTCATTCACCGTTCCCCAGTTTTTCGTCAAACAACTTTTTTCTGTCTTAGAAAAATCAGTTTTACAACATATCAAACATTTTTTTCCTCCGGAGCCTGACTTTAAAGACTTAAATTTTAATATAGGCCTAATTTTCCTTTTTATAGCGTTTGAAGAGATGGGGGAGGGGATGGCTTGCTGGCTTTTCTTGAATCCCACTTACTGAGCCTCAAATACAGCAAGGGTATTAAATCAATTACAAAACAAATGGCATTAAAAATATAACTGTTACTACCAATTAATATATTAGAAATGGGCCTACTACAGCTCACATTATCAACTAAGCAAAGTTTTGTCAAGCAGACTGGGACATTTCAAATATTTAATTGTATTTTAAGAACTTACTTAAATATACGGGTTTAAACAATTCAATTTTTTTTTAACCAATGCAGACAATGCAACTTTAAGAAAATATGGTTGTAGAAAAGCACACCTTTTGGATATTACAAATAGGCCTATTTATATTAAAGACAGTGAACCCTAGAAAACGTCTTTATGCCGAATTAACCATACAAGTCTTTAGTAAACATTTGAACACTACAGTGTATCATCAGTCTGTATCAGGTTTTGCTATTATATAGGCCTACCACATATTTAATATCCGGTTGTCGAACTTGGTAATAAATTGCGTTGACACTGGAAACAACATGTAGATAATATTTCAACTAATCAACAAATCGTAAGTACATCATTAACCAAAGTAACATCGCAGCATATTACATCAAATCGATTAGCTGTGAGGCTGTCATTTGAATGAATTATGCGGGTCAGTCGGCAAACGGATCGCTAGGTGCATATTGCGTTGCATAGCTTTTGCACATTTTAACATAACAGCGATCCGGCGAATAATAGGCAGTTTTCGCGGCACGACGTTAACCTTAACGTTAACGGATTACGTCATAATTTATTCATCTTACGTTGCGGAGTACATTAATTTCAAGATTTTACGTGCTCGACGTACGTTAGTTACGGGTTTGCGCATGCGTATTTCGATTTGTTTACAAAAGGGGCGGAGCTATCGCGCTGCATGTTGGGTACTAACGTAAAGTTAAGGTTAACGTTGTGCGGCGAAAACTACCTAATTATTGTTTCAGAACCTTAAATATTACTTTATTTAGGCTTGTTGGTTTTCGTCATTCACTTACCCCGACCCTGCGTATGCTTGAACGTCTCGAAAGGCTTAGATACAGTGTATAATATATTTTTAGCAATTAAGCACAATGAATGATTGTTACAGGTTTTCTGATGAAGATTGGGACAGTTTGAAGTTGTATGCAAGCCCAAGTGCGTTTATAAACATTACATTGAACGTCGTATCCATCGCTGGAAGTTGCCTAGTTTTGCTTGTTATCTTAAGCTACAAGCCGCTAAGAAAACAAAAAAATATCCTTATTACTAATCTAGAAGTATGCTTCTTGTTAATGGGCATTTTAATATTCATCCGCTGTATCTACGACCTTCAATGGATTTTTGCAGATGGTGCTGGGTTTGGATCTAATATTGTAGCAGACATTTCAATGGTTTTTATTTACACTCTATTATTAACATCTCTTTTGACCAGTCTATTTTGTGGAATTGAGCGATATACTGTCATTGTTTTGTACCCTTACAGATACCAGGAGGTCGTCACCACTCCACGATTGATAATCAGTGTCGTCTTCACCTGGGCAGTTCCACTGTTGTGCTTATCTGTTGCTTTTTTATTCGAAAGGAGTGAAGTTTCTCTTGTATATATAGCTTCGTATTTGACATTTGCTCCGCCGTTGTGTTCCCTCGGAACAGTTTTATTCTACGAACGTATACACCGTGTTTTCAAGAAAGCGGAAAAAGACTGGATGAAGAATGGCAACACAAAACACGTTGGCAAGGATCATAGCTTTAAGATGCACCGCTTTGTGTCAGTAATACTGCTTTTTACTTGTTTCACACAGAGTATTATTGCAGGAAGTTATCTAGTTGTTGTATATTCACCAACCTTCTTTTGCAGATTTAATGTTTTGAAAGTCTCGTTAATACTGTTTGGAATAGCCAATATGCTTTTAATTATTAGCTGTATTGTTAATCCTTTCATGTATTGGGCAAGACATAGAGATTTTCGAAAAGGTCTTGCAGTTTTGTTTTGCATAGATAATCATGTACCAGATACAGGAAGTATTACAACCGGAACAAATTCGAAAAAAAAATCTAAATTATTAGTTAATTAATACAAACGGTATTTTTCATTCCGGCAGCGACTTGATTTGAAAGACTTTTATACAGTGGCCTCCTTTCCTTTAAGGATAATGAAAAACTAATGAATGGATCGTCATAAAATGTACGGTAGTGGAATATAAAATTATTGGTAAAAGTAAGAGGCGACTAAATTTAGTGGATAAAAAGCCCCAAAAGCCAAATTCACGAAAAAAATTTTTCCCCTATATTATTCGTTTTCAGGAACAGGGCCCTCATGGAGTGACCGCTCTAGACCCATTATTTGTCGTTTACACCCTAAAGTCGTTCAAGTCTTAAATTTAAAATAGTGCCTACTCCATATGACCTATAATTAGGTTCTTGATTATAAAGACACTTGTGGAATACTTCAGAACGTTTTAAAATCTGTAAAGATATTAAATCTTCATCGTCGGATTCATTGCCGCCCCGCCGTCGTCGTCGTTGTCGTCCTCAATTTCTTCGCCGCCTTATAGGATGTATCTGAGGATATTCTCAAGCTCCTNNTCTTATACACATATAGATGTGTATAAGAGAGAGTATATATACTGTATATATATATATATATATACATATATATTCGACAGGAAGTTTTCAATGTGATATAGGCAAAATAAGTTTTTAAATCAGTAAGGATATTAAATCTTATTGCATTTTTTGTAAGTTATTATTTTATACTGATTTATGTTTAGTCCTAAATTCAAACATTTTGTAAAGTACAAATAGAAAATTATACTTTTGCCGATATATTGTTTAATAAATTCTGCAAAAAATTGTTAGAGACCATCAAAACTTGTAAATGTTTATTTAGATAAGGTCCTAGTTGTAAAGAGCACAAAGCTACAGTATATTTGTTTGTAATTATAAAATGTTCATATTATAAAACTGTTGATTGCTGTGTAAATGTTAGCAAATTTATGTGTTTTGTTTAATGAATGTACCATTCCGCCCATTATTATCATTGTTCAATTCAATTCAATTTATTAAAAGAATTCCACGTATCCTGGCCCGGATTCCAAATTGCAGGTAAAATTACAAGAACATATAAAACAATGAGCAGAAATATCAATATAATCATTATCATCATCATTATCATCGTCATCATCATCATCTCATCGTAATCACCATCATTATCGTCGTCGTCATGTAATCCTCAAATTCGTCGCCGCTTTAGAATGTATCTGAGGATATTCTCAAGCTCAGCAAATACATTTTAATAAATTTGACATTCACAGCGGCACGGAAGATTTTTACATGTTTTTGTTTACTTGAAATCGACTTAATGTCATCGGAAGTTTTTAAAGTAGTATAGGCAAAATAAGTTTTTAAACCTGTAAATATGGTTTTGTCAGTGGAGAAAATAGCGTCGGTTGAACACTTTGTGTCGCCAATAGCACCGGAGTATTAACTACGTAACACTGTAGTACTCTATGTAATTATTGTATACTGATTTATGTATGAATTAAATTGTCGATCGATCAACATCAATCTCTTATAATTCTTGCTCATGTGTGTGTCACGTAATTCCTTCATATTAGACCCTTTTTCATGAATTGCAAAAATGATACCGGTATCTTGATGATATTTTCAAATATAAATATCATCCTTATAAATATTTCAGCTATTATATCTCAACAAATACATATGAATTTGGTAAAAATGCTAAATATAATCTGCCTCGCCATTCATAATGACAATTACAATAATTTATAGGCGAATTCATAAATCCTAATGTTGTATAATCAGACCATATAATAACTACATTAACAGAATAGTTACCTCATAGGCTTTGCAATAATGACGTTATAATGTTATTGTTTTCGGCGCAATGATGAATATCAAGCATACGGAATGATTTCTCAAATCTTAGATATCATTTATTTTTAGAATGGATTATGTATAGTATAGCAATACTATAATGATAATATTTATTGTATGGTATTGGGTTTTCTAATAAAATTTCCAAATTAGGTTTTAGTATTTTTATGAGGGGTCCAGAAGGCATGGGGATCATAGTGAAGAAATTGTTTAAAATGGCCGACAAATTTTAGCGATATTTAGAGCGGGAGTCAAGAGAGGGTCGGAGAATCTCGGCTGTCAGGTAAGCTCAACACATTTCGGAGTGAAAAGATGCGACAAGGCAGTGCAATTTGGTACAGCCATTTAATTGGTAGACCATTGTGCTGTGGCAAAAGCGGAATGTTTTCTCTTCTTGTAGTTGGAAATGTTGACTATCACTGTTACAGGCCTACTTTGTTTCGGTGCTAGTGGTTGAAGTATTGGCTTCAGTATGAATTTTGTCACCCACAGCATTTAACCATAAACCACCAACTTGCGTAAATGTGTGTGCAATCACTATAAATGATGGTGATGATGATAATAATAATAATAATAATAATAATAATAAATAATAATAATAATAATAATAATAATAATAACAATAATAATAATAATAATAATAATAATAATAATAATAATAATAATAATAATAATAATAAAAATAATAATAATGGTTAGTAATGTACTTAAAATTGTGTGTTTCGCTGTTAATGATACGACTGTTTTCCTATCAGGAGATAATCTTGATCAACTGTTAACTAATTTAAACTATGAACTTGTAAAGGTATTTGATTGGCTCAGCATTAACAAACTATTGTTAAATATTGCCAAAACTAACTATGTAATTTTCCGTTCAAGTCCGAAGAAATGCACTGAAATTGACAATTGTCTTAAAATCAATGGTAAGGCAATAGCTCAGCTCAACGGAAAGAACTTCAATTCTTGGTTATAATTTTTAATGAACATATTAACTGGAAAATTCATATTGACTTGCAAGAAAAATCTCTAAATCGATAGGAGTAATTGGCAGAGTCAAACAGTTTTTCCCTACAAATATTTTATTCGCTCTTTACAATACCTTAATTTTTCCTTACCTCCAGTATGGTAATATTATATATGGAAGTGACTATCCCTCAAACCTTATATAACGTCCAAAACATATTATTCGTATAATTACATCATCACCATATAGGTACAATGCTGAACATTATCTTTTAAATAATTATGATATTAATAAGGTACAAGTAGGATGCTTTATGTACAGTATAAACATACCTATGAAATGTTACCAAATGTGTTTAAGGATCCCTTTCAGTACAAAGGTAATGTTCATAAATATCGGACAAGGCAATGTAACATGCTTCGTATTCTGTTTGTTAGGCTGACTAAAAGCCAATTCTCAATTTGTGTCCATGGCCCGCATTTATGGAACAATATTGATAGTAAACTAAAAACATCAAATACTCTTAAGACTTTTAGTAAACTCCTAAAAAAGGAAATTATTTAAAATTATCAATAGGTATTTTATGATCTTTTTTGTTTGTGTTTATTTATTTTGTTTTGTTTTTGTATTTGTTAAAGGTACAGCGGAGACAAGCCTAGGCTTCTGAACTCGTCCCTCACCATTGCATTGTATTTTGTTTTTTGTTGTCTTTGGTGAAATAAATGTCACGTTGATTGATTGATTGATTGATTGATTGAGAATAATAATAATAATAATAATAATAACAATAATAATAATAATAATAATAATAATAATAATAATAATAATAATAATAATAATAATAATAATAATAATAATAATAAAAATAATAATAATAATAAGAATGATGATGATGTCATCTTATTAGGCGCACGTATCCATCCCTTGGTAGAGCTGCTCCCGGCGCCGTTTTCCACCTGCAGAGTGTACATGTAGCATTTTTTCGGCATTATTATTTTGAATTAATGAATTAATTTTATTTTATTTATTTATATATTTTTATGTATATTTTTTTTATGACAGACCTGATATTGGTGGGAAGATAGGCAAAATAATATGCAAATACTCTTTGAGGTCACCATCCATACCACCCTGGCGCATTCCCGGACCTCTGCCTAGGTGGCTCGAACAAAGGAACTGGAAACACATTTGCTCGCCACAGACGACCGGGTGCTCAGGAGTTGCAATCGAGACAATGACCCCAAAAATAAATGCCAGCCTGTGGAAAACAGAGGGGAAAACAGTTATTGTATTTAATCAAAATTGGAAATAAAAAAGACTGATTTAAATTCAGACTTGAACTCACAAAATGTTGACAAATTTCGGACGTCTTGTGGGAGGTGGTTGATAATGGTAATCGTATGACGCTAGTTGTTTTGATTTGGCTTATGTGAGAAGTTCGTTAGCCACAACATACAACTATGAAGAATAGAGCACATTATGTAATGTGTGTTCAGTACAATAAATTAAATGGAATTTTAAATTGGTTTAAACTGGTTATATCCGGCTAACTCCTTGTTACTAAGTCTATTAGATTGTTCTGGCAGGTCATTGAACGTTGCAGGAAACGTTTTTTCAGCATTATATAGACCTCAGCTATTACATTTCTCATGGGCGTTGATTTCGTTGCACTCTTCGCTAAAATGTTTAGTTGTAATGTCAACAACCTGAATTTATTGAACTTACCAAAGTTCTAAGAATTGTATACAAATTTACACAACGATTCTGCATATTATGATTCTAATCGACATCGAAATCTAAAGTCGTAACAAAATAAACCTTACCTTATGATCTTATATGTATGAATTCTAGACCACTTTTTCAAAGAAATAAACACCAGCAATATTTTAACACAAAGCTAAACCCTTTAATTAACATAAAATAAGATAAACTTTATTGTCATGACTACAAAACCTGAAATTTGGTTTCATTGATGCTTAACTACTTAAATAATAGTGTACAGTATGAAATAAAAATAATAAAAATATTATTAATAATAAAAATACAAAGATTAAGGGGCTGATGAAATATTTATTATAGTCTGTCATTATATTGGAAGGGGAAAAATAATTTAAAAGACTGATTATGAGATATTGAGGGGAAAACGGCTGCTTGTCTTCACTTATGAGGCGACGTCTGGTATTTTGGCAACTCGAAAGTCTCTTCTCACATGTGATTTCTTCGTTAGTCGGACACGGAGACCATTAGAAAAAACATCCTTGCATTTAAATTTATTTTTATTAAACATTAAAAAATTATAAAAGCTAGCATTTTATCACTACATGCAATATTTAATCGAATTACTTTTTACAGGTAGAAAAGGAAATCATCTTCAGCTAATACAATCTGTTTTTCGTTTGTTGTTGTTCGGCAATGTGCGCCAGCACACTCCCTTACATCTCAGTGAAACAAACTAGAGATGAATTTCAGGCAATGTCTGAGTTTGAACAACGTACGTGGATGTTGAACTATTTTCGTGGACATCTCACCAAATCTGGAGGCGCTGTTAAAATATGCCTATTAGTTGGGGCAAATGCAGTTTGTGCCAAAGCCTGGATGTTGGTTTACGGGATTGGTCAACATTCTACAAAATTCGAAAACAAGCTAATGGTAATGTATGACAAATGTATCCACAGTATTCTATAGGCCTACAGTATTAGGATTTTTTTTGTGGGGAGACAGGGCGCCATTACTCCTAATTGAAAAACAAAAAAGAAAGGTTTTTCGTCCTGCATACCCAGAAATTAATTGCAATAATAAATATTAATATAGTTCCGAAATTATTAAATCTTCTAGATACTAAACTAAACTAAATGCTTGTGAACTATGAGGACATGAAAGTGCCGTCCTTTTAGAAAATGACGAAAACGTTTTATGGATAAATAATTTGCTAAAAGTTCGCACCCAAATGTATTTTAGCGAGATTCCGTCGGTTGGCGACGCTTTAAGAAAAACTCGAGTGGCTGTCATTCACCAACTACTTCATTTGAGCAGGGAACAGTGAAATTACCGTCACAACGCAAAATGGTGCGTCGGGTTTAGGATGGGACAGTATGATGGCATTTGCGAGAGAATTCTTAATAGATAGAAATGACGTGTAATTGGCTTTATCTGTCCAAAATATTTACTTAAATTTCTTCTTGGACATACTGCCAGTGCGTAGCATATATATATATATATACATATATATATATATATATATATACATATATACATATATATTATATATATATAAATATTTGTGGATTCGAATGAAGGTTGTGGTACTTTTTACGTAAATTTGTGTTTTGTTAAGAAAGGTCTATGACCCTTTGACCTCTAGTGATGTCATTCTCAACATTGATACTGACACCATGTATTTTAAGTCAGGTGATATTAAATTTATTTGAAGACAGATTTAAGGTTGGTAGAACATTGATTATTGTATTTTATTTCATTTATTTCCGTCAAACATTACAGAAAAACTTAACGACAGACCCCAAAAATTGTGAATTCGAATGAAATTTTGTGGTACTTTATACGTAAATTTGCGTTTTGTAAAGAAAGGTCTATGACCCTACCTCTAGTGATATCATTCTCAACATTGATACTGAACCTTTGAACCTATCAAAGTTAGAAGAATTGTATACAAATTTACTCAAACGATTCTGCATATCATGATTCTTATCGACATCGAAATCAAAAGTTGTAACAAAATAAATTTCAGACCACTTTTCAAAGAACCAAATATACATCAGCATTATGTTAACGCAAAGTTAACCCTCTAATTAACACAAAATAAGATAAGATAAGGTAAACTTTATTGCCATGACTACCAAACATGAAATTTGGTTTCCTTGATGCTTAACTATTTAAATAATACAGTATGAAATAAATAAAAAAAGAAAGATTAAATGCACTTAAAAATTATCTATGGCAAGGCCCTGGGCTAGTTCTAAATACTAGCTAGGATTTAGGCATAAGCTAAGCCTTAGCAAAGGTGTACTACTACTAGATAGAGTAAATATTATATCTTCCTAACGTTGTTTTTCATGTTGTGTAATATCACATCAGTTTTCGGATCTTTTATATACTCTCTTAAAAAGATCTTCAAAATCTAAGCCCCTCGTACACTCTACCCCCACCCCACCATCCCGAGATAAGCAGGGACGTGGCACTAAATCATTTTGGTAACGGCGGATCAAGGTTGGCACATTGGGTTTACGAAAGGGCCAAATGCAGCAGGGACGGCAATAACAATAGGTCATAATGAAAGTAATACATGTAGACTTAATACAATGCGTGATACTAGGAATCAATGTGCTGTTGGCTGAATAGTTGATAGAATGAAAAATTGATTGATTGAATGATTGATTGAATGAATGATAGACTGAATCTAGTCCAATTGAATGATTGATTCGTTATTGTAAGAAAATATTTAATTGATTGACCGATTGTACGTTTAAGCAATTGAAAAATGATAATGTGAACCTTAATTGTAACTTGCTGACATCACACTACATCATTTTAATAATGCTGGTCTACTTAAATAATAATCTTAATATCCTGTTGTTTGTTGTCCACTTAATAATTATTAAATAGGAAGGTTTCAATTTTTGACAGGTGAGTAATTGATTCTTTATTTCTAATTAATATCACCCAAATAACAAGAACTGCAAACACGTTATATCGTCATTGCGGACTTATAAAATCCGCATAGGCCTACGCCTTAAAACTAAAAGAAAATGCATACTTTTAGAGTTTGTACTGAGCCCAATAATTCCACAATGAAAATAACATCAAAAACATCAACAAGTACATTAATTGATTAACTGACAATTGCAAAGTATCATGCAAACTTTTTAGTAGAGCGGCTAAGGTTGAATTTCAGGTAGAACCGTGCACCTCCGGAAGAAAGAATGAAACTTCCCACAGTAATAATATGATACTTAAAGATCATTAAAAAAAATAGACCCCAAAAAATAACGCCTCCTAAATGGCCACCATATTGAAATCCAATATGGCCGCCAAAATATTTGATTTTAGCCAATATATTCATATCTACAGCACATGTCATTGCCAAATGAAGACCGTTACCCATGTTTTCGACATCAAGGACTATCATGCAGCCATCAGAAATTATGTCAGAATGCCACCATTGAATTTCAAGATTGCTGTCATACTAGATTTCAAGATGGCCGACAAATTAATTATTAATAATGTTGTAAATATCGTCATATCTAAACACCTAGCACTGTTAAAGATATTTACTCGTGTTTTCGATGTCAGGGAGTATCAAGCAGATATCAAAGATTATATCAGAAGGCCGCCATATTGAATTTCAAGATGGCTAACATATTGGATATCAAGATGGCTGCCAAAATATTTTTTCCATATTTACATATGTAAAGTACCATCACTGTGAATCA
Source organism: Anneissia japonica (assembly GCF_011630105.1). Taxonomy (NCBI): domain Eukaryota; kingdom Metazoa; phylum Echinodermata; class Crinoidea; order Comatulida; family Comatulidae; genus Anneissia; species Anneissia japonica. The sequence continues at coordinate 63,051 of NW_022737020.1, read as the reverse complement.
AGATTGTGTATATGTATAATTAGGGATGTCATGCAATCATCAAACATCTCATAATCATAGTAAAAGCTGCCATATGGCAGTAAAGTTACGCCATAAAAAAGAAGTCCGACAACTGCCACGTTGGATTTCAGAATGATTGCCAATTAAGAAAGGTACATGAAAGAAATGGAAATAAAAAAAAAATAATAGAAAACAGTTAAGGAATAACAAATTGGTAATTAATCGAAAGTAATGAAAATAAAAAAAAAAGTGAATAACTGCTTTTTATGGTATGAGAGCAAGTTCAGGAGAGATAGATGCAGATACTAAACATCGTTGTTTATATTAAAGCTAGTTTTAGCATAAATAAATTATGTAAACATAAATAAAATATTCAAATTAATGGTGTGAAGACACTAATATCGAATAGACCTCATTTTTATGAGATGGCTAATTATCATTTTCAAATGATATATAAACATATGTAAATATTGAAAGGGAAAGAAACGGAAAAGTAAATTAAAGAAAGGAAAAGAAATAACGAAAAGGAAAAAAAATGGAAAGGGAAATGAAATAAAAAAGAATAGAAAATGAATATAATGGAGAAAGTGAAAAGAAATAAAAGAAACATCAAGAAAAATTAAGAAAAGTATTTAGATAACTTTAGCATAAATGAAATTATGTAGACATACGTTAAATATCACATTAAAGTAATGGTATGAAGGCAATAATATCGAATAGAATTCTAAATATCATTTTCAAATATGTATATATTATATATATATATATAAAATTTTTGTGTGTAGCACTCTGTTTATATAATTAAATAATGGTGAAAACAGAGCTTGAATAAATGAAAAGTGATGTGAGTATCGTATCGGGATTAGCCTATCAAAAAATTTTAAATCCGTTTTTATTGCCGCTATTAATGAAGTTGTGCCCTTAAGGCAAGCTAAGCGACGCCCTAAAAAGCCATGGATTACAAACGAAATTCTTCGTTTAATAAGAAAAAAGAATAGATTTTATAAAGCTGCTATTAAATCTGTAATAATGATATTAAGTGGGATAGGTATAAACACATTCGGAACGATCTTAAATCCGGAATTAAAAAATCATATAAAAAGTACTTAAAGAAGTTGTCAAATAAAAATGATCACGGTAAAAGTTTCTGGTCGTTTGTTAGGGGCTCAAGGGCTAATCACGGTGCCGATACATTTGTCATTGATGGTACCCAGTTTAACGATCCGAAAACTATAGCCGAGGCCTTCAATAAAAGATTTGCATCCAATTTTACTTCTGACGATCCTGATTATGATTTTTCTAATGATTCGTGTATCTCACATTCTGGCTACCCTCTTTTCACTGGTATTCAAACTACCGGTGCTGAGATATTATCATTAATTAACAAACTAAAATCTGGTAAAGCTCCGGGGCCTGATGGTATTACTACAACCCTGATTAAAATTGCTGCTCCTTATATAGTTGAACCTCTAAGCAAAATATTTAATTTATCTCTCAGCACCGGTGTGTTTCCCACTGAAATGAAGGTAGCCAATGTTACTCCTATTCATAAGTCAGGTGATTGTAGTGATTTATCTAATTATAGACCGATTTCTTTATGTTCTACTATTGGTAAATTGCTTGAGAGAATTGTCGCTCATAAATTTTTGTTTTTTCTTAATGACAACAAACTTCTCCCAGATAACCAGCATGGTTTTCTCAATGGCAGGTCATGTACTACGTTGTTAACTGACGTAGTAACTGATTGGTCTAAAATACTTGATGAACGTTCGCCGCCTCATATTCAATCAATCAATCATTTTTTTTATTTCCAATTCAAAGAATTTACAACAGATAAGTAGTAACATTGAAAATCAAAATCAAAGGAATTGGAAAAGAGCAAACATAACAAGAAGAACTTTAAGCATGTAGCCCAAATAATAATAAGAATAACAATAATAATAATAATAATAATAATAATAATAATAATAATAATAATAATAACAACAATAACAATACATCAATAACAATAATAACAAAAATAATAAAGTAATAATAATAATATACACGAATGTTATAGAAATATTTCAATTAATTGAATCAATAAATCGATAAAGTTAATTAAGTAGCGGATTGGTGATTATAATATATATACATACATATATACATATACACATACATACACAAATGATGACAATCAGTACTTATTCAATAATTGTTGCTTAAAAAGTTTTTTAAAATTGCTTACTGAGTTCAGAGACCTTAGTGCTTGTGGAATGTTATTCCATATCTTTGACCCTTGGTATGATATACTTTTCTGACCAAACTGAGATTTTTTTATTGCTATATACATATCATTTTTATTTCTTGTATTATATTCATGAATATTTTCAAAATGGTTAAAAAGTGTATCAAAGGTAGCTGGTAAGTAATTTAAAAAAAATTTAAACATAAAAATTGCTACATTTTGTTCATACAAGTCATAAATGTTCAGAAGTTTAGCTTGTTTGAAGAGAGGTAAGGATGGGTGTTGGTAATGTACATTAAATATAGCCCGTAATGCCTTTTTTGAAGAATATGAAGTCGGTTTAATTTGGTAGAACTCTCAGAACCCCATGATGAAATTGAATATGTCAAATGTGGAAGGATTAGAGCATTATAAATTTTAAGTAAAATATCATGGGGCAATGTGTGTTTTAATTTGTTGAGGGCACCAACTACCTTTGATATCTTAGTTGCAATCGCATTTATATGGCAATCATAGGACAATACATCATCAAGATAGACTCCAAGAAATTTTGTTTGATTTGTACGTCCAATTTCGACACAGTTAATAGTAAGTTTTAAATTTGCATTGTCAATACTCTTATATTTACTCTTAAATATAACATAGCTTGTTTTACTTTCATTTATCTTAAGCTGATTTGCATTGAACCATTTAGAAAGTAATACAAGCTCATTGTTTAATATTTGAAAAGCCTCTTGCAAATCATTATGCTAGAAAACATTTGTGTCGTCTGCAAACATGATCATCTCTATTTTTTTACATGAATACATAAGATCGTTTACATACAGCAAAAATAGCAGGGGGCCCAATATCGAGCCTTGTGGAACGCCACATCTTAGTTCCTTTCTTGCTGATGAACATCCATTAACTACGGTGTACTGTTGTCTATTACTTAGATAGTCTGTAAACCATTTCAATGTTATGCCTCTAAAACCATAATATTTAAGTTTTTCCAATAGGATAGAGTGATTTACCGAGTCAAAGGCTTTTGACAGATCTAGAAATACACCAATTGTAAAGCACTTATTTTCGATAGCATTTGTAATATATTCTACAGTCTGAAGTAATGCTTGACAAGTCGAATGATTTTTTCGAAAACCATATTGAGATTTGTTTAAAATTGTAAATTTGTTTAGATAACACATAGTTTGATCATATACAACTCTCTCATACAATTTATAAGAGACAGAAGTTTGATCAAAGACTGGTGTCCGAGACCGGCAAGGTCTATAGATAAACTTAATGAACTACGGCAGACAGCAGACGTGTAATAAAGTTAATGATAACTTTAGAACTTTTGGACTGACTAAATGATAGGATTGTACCACATTTTATACATTTATGAACAGGATATGTGGGTGAGATTATTATGACATCACCACATAACTTTAAGATGAATTTACTGACTTTAAGATGAATTTGGAAATGACATCATCTCCTTAAGGATGAAGTTGTAGATGACATCATCAAACAACTAAGATTCAACAGTCCCTTAACCTTATTTGGAATATTAACCAACAGGTGATTTGGACAACAAAATTTATGAGCGCACTTTAGAACGAACTTTGTACATGCACTCTACAATATGGCTAATACAGTCTAAACTATTACAAAGTATAGTAAAACTAACATAACAGTATTTAATCATTGTATTATA
>NW_022737020.1:50034-56135 GCF_011630105.1 Anneissia japonica | reverse complement strand
TAACATCAATAATAATAATAATAATAATAATAATAATAATAATAATAATAATAATAATAATAATAAATATAATAATAATAATAATAAATATAGCCGTTAACACAGTTAAATTTACCCTTCTATATTTATATATATATAGATAGATAAATTCTTTAATATAAGTTTGTCGTATGAGAGAAGTATCTGGGAGTGAGATATGCCCCTTTATCGTATAGGACTCTGTGGATGACCTAGTGATACGACACCGAGATTGTAAGTGGCTACACGTGATAGAAATTTTTCATACAACTGAAAAAGGAACTTTCATTGGTAGCCATCTTGAAATCCAATATGGCGGCCTTCTAACATAATTTTCTGATGATTTTATGATACCCTCTGATATTAAAGACATGGTTAAATGTGTGATTGACTGTGTTACCATACTTTAGATATGATGATAATGACAAAAATAACAATATTTTGGCAGCCATCTTGAAATCAAATATGGCGGTAATCTGACATAATTTCTGATGATTGCATAATACTCCCTGATATTGAAAACATAGGTAAAAGCCTTTGAATGACAGTGCTAGGTGCTGTAAATATGAAGATTATTGATAAAAATCCAGTATTTTGGCGGCCATTTTGAATTTCAAGATGGCGGCCACTAAGCGGCTTATATTTTGGGGTCTATGTTTTTTAATGATCCTTAGGTGTCATAGTATCACTGTGAGAAGTTTCATGCTTTCTTCCAAAAGTCCAAGATTTTTCTCCTTAGCCGCTCTACTATTTAAGTATCACTACATTGCTTCATCTTAATGCTTGTGTTTTACTGTAATTTCCGGTTGTTCGTTGTCACGAACATTAAAATTGTTTGTACGTTGATTCTGTAAACAAAGTACAATATTATATACCTTATTTAGATCATCTTTCAGTAATTTGTAAGCGTGTTAGTACATCATTATCCAACCTTCTGGGTTTAATCACATCGTACTCCATCAAATTTGTTTACCGTGCGGCTGCCAACTGAATCAGCGCAATACACACACCCTGCTACATATTGCATATATTGAAATATAGCTAATCGATCAATTTAATCTTTAGGCGATTCCATATACTGCAGTTAATACTCCAATTGAGCGTCTCTCTTCTCTGTGTACGTCCGTAGGTTAACGAACGACTAAGATACATTTTTGAATATAGAATACAATGAATGATTGTTACAATTTTTCTGTTGAGGAGGAATGGGACAGTCTGAGGTCGTATACAATTCCAGGTACATTTATAAACACCACCTTGAGCGTCGTATCCATCGCTGAAAATATTCTAATTTTACTTGTTATCTTAACGTACAAGCGGCTACGAAAACAGAAGAACATACTTATTACGAATCTAGAAATATGTTACTTGTTAATGAGCATTTCAATATTTATCTGCTGTATTTACGACTTGAAATGGATTTTTGCAGATAATACTAGCATCACAAAGTATATATTTGTTGCTATTTATAACACCGTATTAATAACATCTCTTTTGACAAGTTTGTTTTGTGGAATTGAACGATATATCGTCATTGTTGTGTGCCCTTACAGATTTAAGGAGATTATCACAACTCCACGATTGATCATTTCTGTTGTTTTTGCCTGGATATTTCCACTGTTGTGCTTACCTTTTTCTGTTCTTTTACAAGAAGATTCTCTTGTATTCTTAATATATTTTTTTACATTTTTTCCGCCGTTTTGCTCACTTGCAACAATAATATTCTATGAACGTATTCATCGTGTTTTCAGAAAAGCTGAAAAAGAATGGATAAAAAATGGCAACACAAGACATGTTGGTAAGGATAATAGTTTTAAGATGCACCGTTTGGCGTTAGTAGTTCTGCTTTTTACTTGTTTGCCGTTGAATATTATTTCAGGAAGCTATCTCATTTTTATATATTCGCCAGCGTCCTTTTGCAGCTTGACTGTTTTAAAAGCTTTGATGATAGTAAGTGGAATTGCCTTAGCACTTTTAACCATTGGCTGTATTGTCAACCCTTTAATCTATTGGGCGCAACATCGAGATTTTCGTAAAGGTCTTGCCATCTTGTTTTGCATTGATAATCATGTGTCATATGATACAAGCAATAGCATATCCGGAACAATTTTAACGAAATTTTAAATTTTGATAACTAGCCAACTGTCAATATTGTACTGGATGTTTCTGATATGCAAGCTCTCCAAGCTGAGCTACACAGCTTGCCTTCAACACAATTAGCTGTCATCTGGTGCAACTACTACGGCTACGCATTACGATCAAGGCACTGTGCTACACCACCTTCGTTAGATCCATTCTGGAATATTCTATTGTTGCTTAGTTTCCACACACGTAAGCTAACTTCAATAAAAGCTAGAAACTGTAAACAAGAGCCGCTGATTCTTAATTGTGAGTATCACAGGACCAGCATTGTTACAGCCATTTAACTCAACTGGCCCACTGTCTAGCAGTGCAGAAACCCCTACAAACTCCAGATGATAGTAGATATTTTACCTCATACCTATCTCCCTTTAGAAGATACAGCCTACGATTTTTTTTCAACAGCTTCCTAGTGTATCAAAATTTCCCAAGCACTATTAAAAAATCAGGTTACCTTGCTAACATCCTTTGTTACAACAACCCCTCTCGAAGCATTTAGAGTAGTCTGGCTATACTTACTATCAAAGCAGCTCCGCGTCTTACCATCGCTGTCCAGAACATTATAATTTGATAACAAGATGATAATTACAAACCCTCACCCTGTTGCACCATATACTGAAAAAGTAACGGCCAGCAGAAAAATATAAATAACATTCTAAAATCTGCATCTTAATTCCGATAAGCACCAAATTGGATGACAGAGATACCTGTAACATTGTCAATGTGTGGAAATTTGAAGTAAATCCGTCCAATGTTTTATGCGCCAAGAAGAACTCAGAGACACACAGGCACACATACCCACACAGACGCATGCTTTTGCTATACCTTTACCTCTCCTTTGGATAGGCGCGGGTAATTAGCACCATTGTGGATTTTGTGTTTCCTGCACCACTCATGCAGGACAATACTGCATTAGTATGAACTCAACTTTCAGGGTAGAAGTAGAAGAGGAAGTGGTTTTGTAACACTATGGTAGGCATGTAATCATCTAATGAAGAAATGATAATATAAACGATTATTTAGAAAATATGTTATTGTATAAAATGAAAAATTTAAAATAAAAGAATAAGTATTTTCAATTTTCAATGGTACTCTCAGACTTGTAATTTTATTTTTTTTCTCCCATTTTTTAATACTTAAATAAAAATCAAATGGTGGGTAGGGGGAGGGGGTTGTAGAGCCCACAAATGTAAAGATTTTGCCTCCAGGGTTACAACTTCAGTTGGACAATAGTGGAAAGGACAATAAAAATAGTTTTGTCTTTGGGTTATGTGCTCTTGTGGAACTGAAGATTTTTCAAAACATACGGTTAATCATCAATTGTGATTTTATTGAGAACGGCATGACGAGAATGAGGATCGAAACTTAAACCAACATCATTATCATTTGCCAATCACATTTTAACTTGAAAATCGTATACTATTCGTTCGTAAGCCTAAAACATATCAATTTTATTTTAATCTCTTCTATTTTAGGTTGCAAACTTGCCGAATTCACAAACACCGTTTTCAATTGACGTTGTAACTGTAATTACATTATAATTGGTCTACTAATTTTGTTGTTACAATTTCATCTTAAATGGTCTTGTAGCCAAATTAGTACATCATTTATCACTGGGTTGTTGTAGTTTGACCATTATTATGTCTACATAGCACGTCCTATTGTTATTGCTATACAATATTTTAATTAGATAAAAATGTTATTTTTTTAGATAAAAATAGGATTCTTAATGGTGGGTCACACTCACGAATATGGGGATCAACTGTTTTCTTGCGTAGCGGAGTATCTCAACAAACGCCGGGCCGGCTGCCACATTTGACGACCTTCAACGTGCTATTGAAAACTCTTACAAGAGGCTCACGATCACAATATCACTAATTTCATCTTTGTATGATATAAAGAACTGGCTATTACCATATATGCAGGACATTAGATATCACAGCAAGCCACATCAGTTTAAGTTTCTCGAGATCCAACAGGAAAGTGTGTAATGTATACAAAAAATTGGTCAACAGATGTTGCATGGACTAACTGCCAGGGTATCAAAGTAGATACACTGGCATATATTCTTAAAGACAGTCCGGTTGATGTGCCTGCATTATGCTGTCCGGATTTCACCAGCGTAGATTTGGGTAAACTTCAGATAAGCCCTTGGTCTGTCGCGAAATTCATGCGAACTGAAAAAATTGCCTGGTGGGACAATTTTATTAGCAAAAGGTATGGAAATAATATACTATTAACTGTAATTAATAGGTCTTCTATTAACTTTAGTAGATTTTCTAATTTCTGTGGTATTGATGTGCGATCATATTTGACTCAGGCATCAGACTGAGTACTATTGTTTCTGTTAAATTATAAACAATAAGAGAGATTACTAAACATAGCCTTTCGGTTGGAACCTTTACCATGAACCAATATAGAAAAGCTTGACCAAATCTATTGATCAACCATTCAGTTTGCATGAGTAAATTGTGAAATTAACGCCCATTAATGACCTGAGCATACGTTAATTGTTTGACGTTAAAGATTTTATTTTTAATTGTCATGATAAATTCCAAGAATCGGGTGAAATAGGAATCAATAATACCGGTACAGTTGCTTGGTTAATTATGTTGAAATGATGAACCAATTGATATACTTTCATGTACATAGGAAAACAAGTGTTCTGTGTATTACAGCCATTGTTGCATTGCTACGCCACTCAATGTTGTGATTGGCCAATAAATGTTTCTTGAATTAAATTGGCTATTCATGCTGCATTTAAATTGATATCCAGCCACGTTTCCTGTGTACTTTCTCAGTAGTTTCTAGTAATAAGAAGTTGTGTTCTACCTTCAAGGATCACATTGAAAGACTTTCCAAGCGGAAGCCATGCTGCAGGATGTCGGTGCAATGATAGCAACCGCTTTACAAAAGTATCCAATGAATGGCTCCAAATAGGAAAAGTTTGTCGTATCACGGATGATGATGTGGAATTCCTTTGGTACAGTGGGACGTATTCATCGGTGTGTATTTCATGTACGAAAAATGGGAAAGAATAGATGGAGATTATTAAGAAAAAAAAAAGAAGATGTGATTTTTGCTTTTAATCTAACGCCAGCTTGTAGATTGCCGACCAATGTTATTGTAAAGTTGAAGTAGCGTTGATTAACTTTGTAAAGTAGCAGTGGCGCATCCAGGGTCAGTGCTTAAAGTGCCTAAGAATACATACTGTATTTTAGGTCTATCTGGTTATTGACAAATACTACAATGGAAATTGCCATATCCTTTTCAAATAGATGTGGAATAACTTACAAAATAATCTCAGGTCATGTGCAAAAGTTTCCTTATTTAAAAGAAATCTTGATATGTTGTATAAGAAATTTAGTTGTGAATGTTTTACTATTTTATAAATATATTTATAAATTAGATAAATGTATCATTATATATTTACAATACCATAACATGACAATAATTTTCATGTATCAATATTATTACTCTTTGTTTTATTTATTTATTAAAATATCTATTAAATACTTGATTAGTTAATCAGTTGTTTAATGATTAGACACTTATTTGATAAATTGATTTATTGATTATAGATTGATTACTGCATTTATTTATTTTTTCTTGATTTTTTTTTAAATTTCTGTTTTTATAAAAAGGCACCACAGTTTAAAGCTGTATTTTACTTGTTTGTGGTTGTCCTATTCCATTTAATTACATTTGATGCATTTGAATTGTACTGTTTTATGTTACTTTATTTGGAATAAATTAATTTCTAATAAAATTGAATTGAATTGAAATGAACGCAGCGTCAATAGATATTTTAATTGATTAGTTAATCAGTTGTTTAATGATTAGACACTTTTTTTCATTTTTTTTTTATAAAAAAAGTAATTTAAAAAAAATTCAAGAAAATATATACATATATTTATATATATATACATATACATATATACACA
>NW_022737020.1:49020-50005 GCF_011630105.1 Anneissia japonica | reverse complement strand
ATATATATAATTAAAACGGAACAGTAGAGAAAATCCGATCAGAATGACAAAATAAATTAAGCATTCACTGCAAAGAATCCAAATATCTACAGATGGATCCATTTCGGCCTTCCAGGCCTCGTTCGTTCGACCAGCTTAGGTAGGGCCCAAAATAGTCCTACGACCACTAATGATTACAGAGCCAAACCAAGACAATATATATGCGCAGTCCAGGTGTGAATGCAAATAGTGGAATACAAGCTATGTGGCTCGGTTCCAGTAGATACAGAGAATATTTTGTCATTCTTAACGCGTCCTACGAAATTCTTACGAGACAGCACTAGTCCGTGAATTTGTGAACAAGATCAGAGATCTATCAATTAGAGTCTTAGATTGGTCATTCCCTTTACATTTACATTCAAATGTAGAACATTGAATATTGTATTTCATTTCATTTATTTTCGTCAAACATTACAGACAAACATGACGACAGACCAAAAATCAGAGACAGGATTACCAAAAAAAAAAAAGCAAATTAAATTGCTGCACAAAGTTTATCTACTGATTTGAGGAAGTAAGAACGAGCAACTCTTATTTGACCTTATTTAATTTGCATCTGAGATAGTTTCTAATGGTTACCTATATGTGTATTCATTACATTTTTATTTGCAATGCGTTTGTAATATAACTTAATCTTTTTGGTATGCACTTAGTAAACTTTTAGTGAATCATAGAAGTTTTGGTATGCACTTGTTATTTTTCTTTTGTTGTGGTTTAAAAGTTGTCAAAAAGCATATATCATACATTTTCTTAAATATCTGTAAGCATGGTTAACACAATGTTCAATGACGACCCCATTCCAGACCACGTGTAAGTATTGAACCTACCAAAATTAGAAGAATTGTATGCAAATTTACACAAACGATTCTGCATATCATGATTCTTATCGACGTCAAAATCAAAAGTCGTAACAAAATGAAGTTTACCTTAATATATATATATATAT
>NW_022737020.1:31981-48740 GCF_011630105.1 Anneissia japonica | reverse complement strand
AGCACACTCTTCGGAAAAGAGTAGGGGATTGTCTCCCGGCTGTCTCTTATACACATCTAGATGTGTATAAGAGACAGACACTCTACTGGTCACCATGGATGTCACTGGCCTTTATACTAACATCCCCCATAATGAAAATCTGATGCTTGCAAATTCTTTCTTAATAAATTTTACTAAAACTTAAAAAAATCCATAATATTTAGTCAGGCGCTCAGAATAATACGAATTTGCTCCACCAGTACCGAATTCGATAAACATATAAACACTCTCATCCACAAATTAAGACTCAGCAATTTCTCCATGAAACTGATCAAACCATAATTATTAAGGCCTCGTCTAAATCACGCCAGCAACTCCTTGAATATAAAGCCAGGTCGAATTCTATTCGCATACACCTGTCTCTTATACACATCTAGATGTGTATAAGAGACAGGTGTTGTCTCAATCGGCCCAACTTTCGGCCCCACTTCCGCCCCCCCCCCCTTTTGGACATTTCTGGATCCGCCCCTGAGGTTGTCGGTATGCTATGAGAGGTGGTGATTTGAGTGATTTTGAATTTGATGAAGTGCAGTCAGAAAGAATGCGAAAATGTTGGGTGATAGTTTTGGCGAGATATTGGATTCGGGGGTTGTAATCGAGGACAAGGGGTATGCGAATAGAATTCTACTTGGCTTTATATTCAACGAGTTGCTGGCGTAATTTAGACGAAGCCTTAATAATTAATGGTTTGATCAGTTTCATGGGGAAATTGCTGAGTCTTAATTTGTGGATGAGAGTGTTAATATGTTTATCGAACTCGGTATTGGTGGAGCAAATTTCGTTTTATTCTGAGCGCCTGACTATATATTATGGATTTTTTGAGTTTTATGGGATAAGCGCTATTGAAGTTGAGATATCTGTGGTTGTCTGTGAGCTTGGTGTAAACTGTTGTTGTGACTTCATTCTCTTTTAAACCAACTGATACATCTAAAAATGGGATTTTTGAGTAAGAGTTTTCCGTGGTGGACTTGATGCTGTGATGTGAGTTATTTATGTGGGAAATGAATGAGTTGAGTGTGTCAGATCCATGTGGCCAAATAAAGAAGATGTCATCGATATAGCGGCCGTAAAATAAAGGTTGGAGAGGGTATGTGTAGATGTGTTTGTTTTCAAAATAGTCCATAAAAATGTTGGCGTACGAGGGGGCCATTTTAGTACCCATAGCTGTGCCTTTAATTTGGCGATAGTTAGAATTATTAAATTTAAAATGATTGTGGGTTAGAATAAAGTCGATTAGTGAAATAATATCAGATGTGTAAGGTGTAGGATAAAATTCATTAAGAAAGAATGTGCAAGCATCTAGACCTTCATTATGGGGGATGTTAGTATAAAGGCCAGTGACATCCATGGTGACCAGTAGAGTGTTATCTGGTATGTGTGTTATCTCTTGGAGTTTGCGAAGAAAGTGCGTGGTGTCTTGTATGTGACTTTTTATGTTCGGGAGTAGTGGGTTGAGGATACTGTCCATAAAACCCAAAATGTGTTCGGTAAGAGAAATAATACCCGAAATGATAGGTCTTCCTCGCGTGGTGATATGGAGGTCTTTGGCAAGTGTGAAAATGTTGGCTGGGCTCAATTTGGCGGTATTAATTGTGTCTTGTAGGTTAGGTGTGGAATTAATTTTGTTAGTTATAAGTTTAGGTAATTTATGTATTTTCGTATGGTGTAGAAAGTACCCTGTGTAGGATTGTCGGGGACGAGGTTGCTTACCTTAGGCTTGAGATCAGGATGTAATTGGCTAACTAAAGTCTTAAGTTCTTTTTTATATGAACAGGATAGGTCGGAGTTAAGCAGTTCGTAAAAAGATGAATCCGCAAGCTGGGACTCTGCTATCCAGTCCCAGCTTCCCAGATAACACTCTACTGGTTGGTTTAAAGAGAATGAAGTCACAACAACAGTTTACACCAAGCCCACAGACAACCACAGATATCTCAACTTCAATAGCGCTCATCCCATAAAACTCAAAAAATCCATAATATATAGTCAGGCGCTCAGAATAAAACGAATTTGCTCCACCATTACCGAATTCGATAAACATATTAACACTCTCATCCACAAATTAAGACTCAGCAATTTCCCCATGAAACTGATCAAACCATTAATTATTAAGGCCTCGTCTAAATTACGCCAGCAACTCCTTGAATATAAAGCCAAGTCGAATTCTATTCGCATACACCTTGTCCTCGACTACAACCCCCGAATCCAACATCTCGCCAAAACTATCACCCAACATTTTCGCATTCTTTCTGACTGCACATCAAATTCAGAAGCACTCAAATCACCACCTCTCATAGCATACCGACAACCTCCAAACCTTAATTCACTATTAACTTCATCTAAACTTCCCACTATCACCATTAAATTTGGTAATTACCCTTGTGGTAATTCACGATGCCAAATTTGTACGCTTCTTATTACAGACGACACCATCAACATCCGCCACTTAACCATACACCCACCATCGCTCACTTGCAACGCCTCAAATGTCATATATCCTATTTGGTGTACCCAATGCATAGATACTATATACGTCGGGGAAACTGGTTGCAAGTTTAGACTAAGATGCAATAATCATAAAAAATCTATTAGAGACAATACACTAGGCTTTCCTGTAGCTAAGCATTTTAACCAAGCCAACCATTGTATCTCTAATCTTAAGTTCATTTTAGTAAGTACGGGTTTTAATTCCCTCACCGACAGACGTTGTTGCGAATTGAAATGGATCTTAAAATTGAATACTCACAAAAATGGCGTAAATAAAGATTTAGGATTTCTCACAGATTACAATTTTCATTTTCTTTTTTGATCAATGCATTCATCCATCTTGATACATTTTATTCATCCTTTATACACTATTTAACTTGTTATATTTCATTTTCATTGGCTCATGCTAGTGATATCATAGGCCTACATTCGGCTGATTAGCCCTTTCGTTTATCTTTATTTTCTTTGTTGTTACCGCCCTTTATAATCCGGTCTAATTATACATATCATTTACAATTTATCTTAGTCACTGCTATATTGCTGTCTCTTATACACATCTAGATGTGTATAAGAGACAGTATATATGTATGTATGTATAAATTCAGACCACTTTTTCAAAGAACCAAATATACACCAGCATTATGTTAACACAAAGTTAACCCTCTAATTAACATAAAATAAGATAAGATAAGGTAAACTTTATTGCCATGACTACAAAACATGAAATTTGGTTTCCTTGATGCTTAACTATATTTAAATAATACAGTATGAAATAAATAAAAAAAGAAAGATTAATTGCACTTAAAAATAATATATACATGAAGACTGAACAAAATATATAGGAAACAATAGCCAAAATTATGGCAAGGCCCTGGGCTAGTTCTAAATACTAGCTAGGCTTAAGCCATAAGCTAGGCCTTATCAAAGGTTTACCACTACTAGCTAGAGTAAATATTATTTCTTCCTAACGTTGTTCTTCATGTTGTGTAATATCACATCAGTTTTCAGATCTTTTATATACTCTCTTAAAAAGATCTTTAAAATCTAAGCCCCTCGCCCCTTAAATAGGAAGGTTTCAATTTCTGACATGTGAGTAATTGATTCTTTATTTTTAATTAATATCACCCAAATAACAAGACCTGCAGCAAAACATCAACAATTACATTAATTGATTAATTTCCGATTGTAAAGTAACATGCAAACTTTTAAATAACACTACGTTGCATCATCCTAATGCTTGTGTTTTACTCTAATTTAGTAATAGTTGTCGCAAACATTACAATTGATTGTGTTAGTACGTTGATTCTGTAAACAAGGTACAATATTATATACCTTATTTAGATGATTCATCTTTCAGTAATTTGTCAGCATGTTAGTACATCATTATCCAACCTGTTAGGTTTAATCCCATCGCAAAGTACTCCATCAAATCTGTTTCCCGTGCGGCTGCCAACTGAATCAGCGCTAATCGATCAATTCAATCTTTAGGCGATGCCATAGACTGCAGTTAATACTCCAATTGAGCGTCTCTCTTCTCTGTGTATGTCCGTAGTCTAACGAACGACTGAGATACATTTTTTTGACTATAGAATACAATGGATGATTGTTACAATTTGTCTGTTGAGGACAGTCTAAGGTCGTATACAATTCCAGGTACATTTATAAACACCACCTTGAGCGCAGTATCCATCGCTGAAAATATTCTAGTTTTATTTGTTATCTTAACGTACAAGCGGCTAAGAAAACAGAAGAACATACTTATTACGAATCTAGAAATATGTTACTTGTTAATGAGTATTTCAGTATTTATCTGCTGTATCTACGACTTAAAATGGATTTTTTTAGATGATACTAGCATCACAAAGTATATATTTGTTTTTATTTATAACACCGTATTAATAACATCTATTTTGACAAGTTTGTTTTGTGGAATTGAACGATATATCGTCATTGTTGTGTGCCCTTACAGATTCAAGGAGATTATCACAACTCCACGATTGATCATCTCTGTTGTTTTTGCCTGGATATTTCCACTGTTGTGCTTACCTGTTTCTGTTCTTTTACAAGACGATTCTCTTTTATTTGGAACATATTTTTTTACATTTTTTCCTCCATTTTGTTCACTTGCAACAATTATATTCTATGAATGTATACATCGTGTTTACAGAAAAGCTGAAAAAGAATGGATAAAAAATGGCAACACAAGGCATGTTGGTAAGGATAATAGTTTTAAGATGCACCGTTTGGCGTCAATAGTTCTGCTTTTTACTTGTTTGCCGTTGAATATTATTTCAGGAAGCTATCTCATTTTTATATATTCGCCAGCGTTCTTTTGCAGCTTGACTGTTTTAAAAGCTTCAACGATAGTTAGTGGAATTGCCGTAGCACTTTTAACCATTGGCTGTATTGTCAACCCTTTAATCTATTGGGCGCAACATCGAGATTTTCGTAAAGGTCTTGCCATCTTGTTTTGCTCCAAACTGAGCTACACAGCTTGTCTTCAACACAATTAGCTGTCATCTGACACAATTACTGCGGCTACGCATTACGATCAAGGCACAGTGCTACACCACCTTCGTTAGACCCATTCTGGAATATGCTATTGTTGCTTGTTTTTCACACACGTAAGCTAACTTCAATAAGCTAGAACCTGTACAAACAATAGCTGACAATAGACAATTGTCCAGCATATTATAATTTGATAACAAGATATCTGAAATTACAAACCCTCACATTGTTGCACCATATACTGAAAAATAACAGCCAGCAAAAAAACATAAATGCCTTTCTAAAATCTGCATCTTACTTCCGATAATCACCAAATTGGATGACCGAGATACCTGTAACCAAGAAGAATACAGAGACACACAGGCACACATACCCACACAGACGCGTGCTTTTGCTATGCCCTTAACTTCTCCTTTTGATAGGTGAGGGTAATTAGCACCATTGTGGACTTTGTGTTTCCTGCACCACTCATGCTCTCAAATTGTGACAATACTGCATTAGTATGAACTCAACTTTCAGGGTAGAAGTAGAAGAGAAAGTTGTTTTGTAACACTGTGGTAGGCATGTAACCATCTAATGAAGAAATGACAATATAAACGATTATTTAGAAAATATGTTATTGTATAAAATGAAAAACTTAAAATAAAATAAGTATTTTCAATTTTCAATGGTACTCTCTTTCTGAGTCAAGACTTCAGGGATGTGTATATAATGTAACAAAAACATTAGTCTATAATTAAGTATGGGCCAACTAAATGCACTGAAATAACGTAAACTGATTCAATCAAGCAAATGTTTGTCAACTGGTTTTTTGTGAAAAAGTATAAGATACAAAATTATTTATGACATTGTTTTTATATTGTGCAGTTATAATATGTATGATGGAAAATCCATAAACTAAAATTGAATAAATTCATTTCATTTACAGTATTATATTTTGTTGAGGTCTCCATCTCAATGCAATATTGTATTAAAGCCTAAGGTTTATTATATAACACCGTTTTCGTATTTTGAATAAAATAAACATCATTTATATCGGCAGGTATGTTACATTCTCATTTACGGATAATATATGCATTTTCTGGCATTTAGGACCATAATCACTCTACAACCAGAAATTTTTAAAGATGTGGAAATGTGACACCAAAATATGGTCTCTGAACAGCGGTTACGGAGATACCTATATACTACAGGACACATAGGATCACAGGTCAGAAGTGTAATTTTTTTAATAACACTCTAAGGCCACGATTAGGTCTCTATGAGTAACGGTTATAACGGTTATAAAGAACATACTGCAAGGTACCCAGAGTCAACGGACAGAGATGTAATTTTAAGTTACTTTTGGACAAAACATTGCAATAGTACAAATATAAATATGCATATTCTGAACAATTTAAGACACAAACTTACATTTATCCAAACTAGAAAGACCAGAATTAACAAACATATGAGAAGCACTACAACATTTGCTGTTTTTAAGTAACATACACAAAGCATTATTATATCAAGTTTAAGTAGACGGCCATTTTGAATTCAAAGGACTGGCCACAGGGTAGGAGTCAGAAACTTTAGCACAACAAATTTTTTTTTGAAATCTACACATATCAATATTAGGCTGTGCCTAGTTTCATGCTTTTGTAATAAAATGCGCAACTTTGCGCCTTTAGCTGCTCTACTGTAAGCAGTTAATTAGGGTCTTTTAATATTTTAAAGTATTTTAATGCTTAGGAAAACCTCTCGCACACACATACATCTCATAATAAATTATCTTAAAATGAATTTTTACATTTGCGGTTGACATGTTATGACATTTCAGGTAAAAATAGGAATGTTTACATTTTTAGGCGAAATGTTTTTACATTTGTAGTCAAACAGATTGTTACACTTGCGGCCGATTTTTCTTTTTTTGTTGTTGACATTTGTGGTTATTTTTACATTTATAATTGACATGTTGTGACATTTGCGCTTATTTCGACATTTGTGAGTACAATATTTTGACATTTTTGGTTATTTTTACATTTGTAGTTTTATAGTTTTACATTTCTAGGCTCTATATGGAGTTTGGAGGCTGGTTGCTCCTCTCTTGATTCCGCCTATGCATTATGCTTTAGAATTTATAGTGGGTAATTTGGGAGCTACCCCGGTGATTAGTTTTAAATCTATATTCAATATAATATGAATAACATTTATTGACTAAATGATTAATTAATTGGCCGATTATTTGGTTGATGGATTGAACAGATGAACGACGGATTGATTGAAAAGTTACCTTACATGATTGCAAACTTGTTGACCTTTCGGTACATCATCTTGCTGTTTGTGTTTTACCGTAATGACTTTAATATCCGGTTGATGTGTCTGTACGTTGACTCTGTAAACAAAATACTGTATTATTACCCGTCGATTTAGATCATTTTTCAAAAATTAATTAGCATGTAAGTACATAATTATCAAACTCAATTGGGATTAGTCACATCGCTAAGTATTCTATCAAATCAGTTGACCATTATACAGTTGCATCTGAATCTTTAGCAAGATACATTTTGGCGAACACCTTGTTACATATTTATAGGTTTGGATATCGGAGCGATTCATTGAATTTTCAGAAGTTCGTCAGTCCATAGACCTTAGTTAATAATTCAGTTAGACCTTTTGATTTTTCATCTCTAACCTCTTCACTGTGTGTGTTTGTACAATACAATATCTCAAACCTCTTCACTGTGTGTGTTTGTAGAATACAATGCCTTTCTGCTACAATTTTTCAGTCTTCAGTCGTATGCAAGCCCAAATACATTAATAAACCTCGCCTTGAGTATGGTATCTGTCGCTGAAAAATATCTAGTTTTGCTATTATCTTAACCTACAAGAAGCTATGAAGACAAAAGTGTATTCTTATTACGAATCTAGAAGTGATCTGTCCATTTTGGAACTGGATATAGGTCACCCTCTTTAAAAATGGTAATAAATACAAATTTAAAAAAAGTCAGCTACCTGCTACTGAGCCTTTCAATTTGCATTCGCTGTGTTTACGACTTAAAACTGATTTTTTTTTCAGACAAAACTAGTTTTGAAACTAAATTTAATATTTTATTGTTATTATTACTACTATTATTTTTATCTATTATTGTTATTGTTGTAATTAAAAATTGCTTTCCTTGTCCAAAAAAGTCAGAAATAGAGTGGTAGCCACAACCAAAAGAGATACTCTACTGTGATTTTCAGAGAAACCGAAAGCAAATATTATTCACCCTGCGAGCGCCCTCACAGTCTGGGTGCAGTAGAAACTTAGCGGTAGCAAACACAAGATAGCGTTCTCCGCGATTTTACGCGTAACAAATAAAAGCGTCTATTTGACACAGAAAAGCAAATATCTTTAAACACAAGATAGCGTTAAACACAAGATAGCGTGCAAATTCTGTAATAACCAGAGCCGTATACAGAGAGAGTTTGGCCAACTTGGTCTATGGCGCCATGTTGTTACCAAACAGCGTGCGCACGTATTAGCTTTATAACACTGATGCTGCATAAACTTTGTTTCATTAGTCTGTTCATGAGGACAATTCAATTATGGGATTTTAATATATCCTATCGCGTTAGTTTGTGGCTCGCTAATGTTTTGTTTTGTTGACAACATTGCCGTTGTAAGTCATGTGATTGCAATCCACCCAATCACACGCGCGTATAGCAGATATTCCGTGAAACCGAGTTGGCAAACTCTCTCTATCTCTTGCAAAATTGAAAACCTTTTGAACCTTGAGTAGAATAGAAGACACCATTTGCCATTTGCATAATAATGAATGATTACATAATAATTTCATAATTATATGGGTATGAATTTTTATAATGTTGATATATTAATTTGCATATGCTGGCATATTAATTTTCATATTTTGCTGGTATATTAATTTGCATATGCTGGTATATTAATTTGAATATGCTGGTATATTAATTTGCATGTGCTGGTATATTAATTTATATATGGTTGTTTATTAATTTCCATAATGTTGAAATATTAATTTGCATAATGCGGGTGTGTAAATATATGTATACTAAGCCTGAAGGTGGCGCCTTCCTACGGCAGCCATCTTGGATGGTACACATACACAACTCTGCATTGCTCCGCCATTTTGTCAGCACTCTAGTTGTTTAATAGCTCTATGAATAATATGTATACTAAGCCTGAAGGTGGCGCTTTACTACGACGGCCATCTTGGATGGCACACATACATAACTCTGCATTGCTGCGCCATCTTGTTAGCACTCTAGTTGTTTAATAGCTCTATGGTCTGAACATAGTATTACTTGGTAACTAACTTTGGCGTAACGCGAACGCCCTATCTCAGATCCATGGCAACGAATAGGACGCACTCTCTATGCCCAAAACTGATTATCGACGCTTCTATTTGTAACGCGTAAAATCGTGGAGAGAACGCTATCTTGTGTTTATTAGATCTTTGCAGAAAAGTAATCACTTTGGGGAGAGGGCGTCCTAGTCGTTGCCATGTATCTGATATAGGGTGTTCGCGTTTACGCAAAAGTTCAGCCTGGTTCTCACGAGAGCCCTAGTATCCGGATCAGGAGCTAACCGTTAGCGCTAACCGTTAGCGGTATCCGGATACGTTAACGATTAACAACAAATCACACGTACGTGTTTACAATTTCCAGTTTCTTATTTGCCAGTGATTCGATCATCATATTGTTGGTATCCGGATCGGGATTTTCTCGCATAGACGCACGGCAACTAACGGTTAGCAGGATCTGAATCCTGCTGCCGTGTGAGAAAATAGCCATAGTTACCATGTACGTTAATTTGTTTCTTATGTTCTAAAGAAAGGGCGCGTTGTAAATCGATGCTTCTAATTGTTACGCGTAAACGTAAAGACGCGCGTGGATGTTATGGTGAGAGCGGTCAAGGTTCAAAAGTTTTCAATTTTGCAAGAGGGACATATTCATGCATTATTACAGAATTTGCACGCGTAAATCGCTGAGAACGCTATCTTGTGTTTATAAGATCTTTGGCGGTAGTTGCTAGCTAAATGTCTTCGTATGTTGACGTCATGCAAAGCTTTAACTATTTTTTGTATTAATTTCCTCGACAATGTATGGGCCCTGTAGCAAAATACAGCCCGTACAACTAATTCCTTCATGGTACTACCAATGTAATAAAAAATAAGTTGTCCCTGTGTGTTTTTCTTTCCAAAAATTTGGATCCCTGGAAAATTATCAATCCATGGGGCCTACACAGAGTGAATTAATACATACATAATACAAGAGAAAACTAACCTACCCTCAGCCTGCTCGCCTTGCTAATTGATATTCACTCTGGCTATGTTCTCACACGGCTGCTAACGGTTAGCCGTGCGTCCATAAGAGAAAATCCCGATCCGCGGGATACCAAGAATATGATGATCGAATCACTGATGAAGAAACTGGAAATTGTAAACGCGTACGTGTGTTGGTTGATGATAGAAACTTGCTCACTTACTAACCAATAGCACTTGCTAACCGTTAGCGGTGTCCGGACACTGCTAATGGTTAGCGCTAATAATAATAATAATAATAATAAAGATTTATAAAGCGCACATCTCCACCAAAGGTGCTCAAGGCGCATAGACAATTAAACCAACAAGATCCAAATAATTCCCAGAAGAATTTTCAGCAAAAACCAAATACCAATTATCCCATCGAGGCAATGTTGCTCCCCATATAACCGATCGGGTGTTCTCACGCAGGTGCTAACGGTTAGCGCTAATGGTTAGCTCCCGATCCGGATACATGGTTCTCGTGAGAACCAGGCTACAGTGTTACTAGTGTGATGTTTTTTGGTAGACGGCATAATTATACATGACGTCACCATATTCAAGCCACTCCCCCCTCGGCTGAACCATTTAGCAACTACCCACAAGGGAGTAGTACTACGCGGTATCGTGACGTAACACTAGTACTCTATATTCACCAATATTCTTTTGTAGGATGACTGTTTTGAAAGCAATGGTTATAGTGAGTGGAATAGCCACAATGTTTTTGAATATTGGCTGTATTGCCAATCTTTTCATTTATTGTGCAAAACATCGCGATTTTTGTAAAGGTCTTGCAAATGATTTTTGTATTGATAATCCTCTACCACATGATACAGGGAGTATTACATCTGGAACAAATTCTACAAAAAAAAAAAGTCTTGATAATCAAATGTCAACGTTCGATGGAGTGTAATTTGTAACTTATATTAGGTAATTACCTAACTCCAGTGTTTGGAAGTATACCGTAGGCCCTAACTCTATTTCTTAGTGTGGCTTAAGATTCTTTTTGCGATAAAGTATGCAGCATTGTTTTTGAAACATTGATTAAAAGGCATATATTCCATCCCACCATAGCACAGTTTCACCTTAGAATTTTGTTCGTAAAGGAGACATCTTGCACTGTTATAAAATTATTATTTGATTAATAAAACCCATTAGATTTGGTAAGAAGTGAAAAATAAATTGCGCCAATCATTAATAATAGAGAAAACAGCATTTAAACACACATTTTCCGGCTGAACAAGTATGTTTAAGTCTTATACTGCTCCACCCTGTTATTAAAGTATTCTACTATAATCTTAATGTGTTCACTCTTTTTTTTTTTTTTGTATTAGCAGGGAGTTGTTATTAGGCATATGTGTGTTGGCAAGGCATGTGTATTTATATCAATGTCTGAGACTATTGTGTTATACTCTCTATTTATTAAAAATATTCTAATATTCGAACTCTATCTAATGAAGCGATAATTCAGTTAAAATATTAAATTCTATGAAATCAGGAGGTCGAGAACTACGTACATGCTTTTGTTACCGGAAACTCCATTAGTTTAAGAATAATTATTGGATTGTAAAATTTTATCTAATAGCGTCATAAATCACAACTACTGACAAACTTTCATTAGAGGAAGCTGGAGTATTGGTATTGGTATTGGTACGGTCATTTATAATGCAGATAAAGTGTCTTGCCCAAGGACACAAGCGAAATGTACAGCGAGGGATTAAAACCCCGACCTCTCGAGGTTGGGAAACCAAACTGTTCCCGCTGCGCCAAACCGCTTCCATAACGGGTTTTATTATTAGGTTCTTTAAACCCCTTTTGTTGGATGACAAAAATTGTGATAATCTAACCTAGCAACTTTTTGTATACACTAAACATTTGCTTTACTTATGTGTTGCTTTAGAATATAGTAAGTTAACTGCCAGGTATGTAGCATTTTGATAATTTTGTGGACTTCTTTACAACATACAACTTCGTTAATTTACCTGTATGGATGATTCTCAGCATTTTCGTAATTACATTGAATGTTATTATCATCATAATTATTATTTCGTACAGACAACTTCGACAAAAGAAATACATTCTGATTGTCAACATGCAGATACGCTATATAATGATGAATGGGTCTATGTCTCTCTTCTACTACCGTTCACTTTTTAACCTTGATATAGAACAATCTGCAAGTAATGAAGGAGACGCTATTATCTACATTGTCAGTAGCCTTACATGTTTTGTCGCGATAACCGTGTTCTGCGGAATTGAACGATACATCGTCATCACTTTAACCCCTTACAGATACAATGAGATTATCACAATTCCTCGATTGGTATCATGTGTGCTCGGTATGTCCATGTACAGTTCAGGTTGTGTCTGTAATTGTTTATCATCGATTTTATGAAATTCAGATGGCCCTAATTATTTTTCCCCAACGCTCTCACTATTCTATTGTACATTTGTGTTTATTTGGTCGTCAGGAACGAATAGGAACTACGACGTATAGGGAACAAATCGACTCTATTAAACCTCTTTTTCTTGATATCTTTATTTGCGGTTTTCACATTTTTCCTTTCTGCATTGTATGTTTGCTCACCTGGATAATTAAGAGTTCTTTGAAGTTGGCAAACAATTTAACTTTCATCAAATTCTACTGTATAATTTCTGCTATAAGTTTAAATTTCATTATATTAGGCAGTATTCTTAATTCTCTTATTATATTGGTAAGTGAAGAATTTCTTTGAAGTTGCCAGACATGCTTTTCAAATGCAACAATGTAACATATGCCTAAATGCAAAAAAACGCGTTTAGGCTAGATCACACAGCAAAACAATAATGCAGTAAATGTCAAAAACAGAAGAAAAGACCTAAAGAAAACAAAACAAAAAGAGTAAGAAATCTCAAAAAATGATCAAATCAATTAAGTTTTATTGAATACTCAAAGACAACAGTAGATGTAGAAGATTAGACAATAATAGAAAGAAGATTGTTGCACATAAGAGGAGCAGTGGAAGTAACAGATTCGTCACATATACAAGAAGAATATCTAATGCAATTTTGACTTCTCACATTCTGTACAAGATGTAATTATAAGTGGCACATACCAGATAATGACTTAAACGCAAGCAGGAGTAACTTACATTTAACTCTAGGCAATCAGTGTAGTTCATGAAAAATAGGAATGAAGGAGGTCTGCAGCTATTCCACTGAGGGGGCAGGGGTAGATCCCGGGGCTTAAGCTTACCAGGGGACCCATATAAATTGCGAAATTGCAGGAAGCATTTTTCTTCAATATTTAAAAAAAGAATAATAATAATTACTATCATGGGCCCTCAATAATGGATTAGGTCCCTTAATACTGTAATGGGCCCCTCTAGATTGAAAAAAAAATGTTTGCACCTTCGGCGTTATCTTTCTCGCACTTTGCGTTCGTAACTGGGGACCAACACCAACCCTTGCATCTGTTAGAGTTTCTCATCTTGGTGGCCCTGGTCTGCAGTACAAGGGTTGTTAAAGCTGCATTCACATAGGAACCCAACCGAAAATCGGACCACGTTTTCGATGCGCTGAAAGCCAGTGTCCCTATTAAGTGTGGTTCTGGTACAATGAATATTGTATACAGTTGACCTGACCGAGAGTTTTCGAGGTGTCAAACTTACGCATGACCATTGAATATACACACAATTGAAATGGATCAGTATTTAACTAATGGAGAGATAATTAAGTTAAAATATCAAATTCTCTAAACATGCTCTTTATAAAACTCTTAATTTATGAAACTGTTTTAAGTAGATTCAGTGGAGTATATTTCGACACAAATTATTTAATCATTCTCATTTATTACAAATCGATGTTGCTGCACAGACGTTCGTAGCAGAAACATTTTAAACATTCGACTTGCTGCTTCGCGTTTTAAGGGAAATTTGCAAGAAATTAATAATTACTGGTTAGATCAGCTAATTTGAGTAATTTTTTTATTGGATTTATACTGAATTTATTATGAATGGAAGCGTTGCATCTGTTGCATTTTCTCACTTTTTACAAACATACTACTTGGTTAGTTTTTGTTCTTTTGTGGTTCTCAGCATATTAGTCCTTGAATTGAATGTTATTGTCATCATACTATATTGTACAGACATCTTCGTCGAAAGAAATACATTCTGATTGTCAACCTGCAGATATGCTACTCAATGATGAATGTCTCCATATGTGTTCTCTACTATTGTGCACTAGAAAGTGGGCTAACTGAATGTTATCCATTTTTCTACATGGCAAATTCTCTCACAAGTTCTGTCGTCATAACTGTCCTGTTTTGTGGAATTGAGCGATATATCGTCATCGCTGTGGCCCCTTGCAGATACAAGGAAATCATCACTACTCCTCGATTGATATTCTGTGTCATGTTTACCTGGGTGTTTCCATTGACTTTCCAGATAGTTTCTGTAAATGCTCCTCAACTGTTTTATGAAATTCCGATTGCCATGATAGTGTTTTCCAACGTCACGACTATTCAATTATACGTTCGTATATATGTGGGTGTAAAGAAAGCCAAAGTGAAATTGACAGCAAATGGGAACTCACGATGCGGATACGACCCGACTTTAAAACTCTTTTCCTCGATAACAATATTGGCGGTTTTCACATGCTTGCCGTTTTGCATTTCATGTTGACTTTGATAATTGATGGTTTTTCAACATTGGCAAACAATTTAACTTTCGCCAAATTCTATTTTATTATGTCTTCTATCAGCTGTGCTCTTATCCTGATAGGTAGTATCCTCAATTCTCTCATTATCTTGGTAAGAAATGCGGAATTTTGTGAAAGGTGTGTCCAATGTGTTGCCGTACGTACGTATAGACGCAAAGACAGCTCATGTGTAAATGAGCATCAACCGGCTACACGATCTATTTTTACTCCAGAATCAAACGTTTACTAGATCTTTGTTTATATTTAATAATTAATTTATCATTCATTTAATTATTCAAGCTGTCATTAATATATTCTTTCATATATTTATACGATTATTTATTCATTTAATTATTCATATGCATTCATTCAATTATTTATTAATTCAGAAATTTTAGGATAGTTAGATAGTTTAAGGATAGAGCGTACTAAATACCAAATATATAAAAACAAACATGGCCGTAAGCCTCTTCTGTCAGCAGTTTCCATGTCTATCATCACATTTATTTTTGTTTCTTTTATATTTAGATTTTTCGACATTTGACAAGAAATGTCGATAGGAACTGCCGAGTATATAATAGGCTGAAGTAAAACCAGGGAACAGTGTGTTCCTTGGTAAAACAAACCGTCATCCGACGATTTGGCCATCCTAATATCCTCCATTAGCTCATTAAATAAGGACATACTATCTGAATATGAAGCAATATGAATAAATCTATAATAACTAGTTTAAATCGTGATGTCACCAGTTTATCTTTTATGACACAACAAAATAGTGAGTTATATTACTATCATTTACATTTCAAAGTATTGTGTACACCGAATTGTCAAAGTTTTAGTAAGCTTAAGCTACGTTCACATCAAGCCCGGATTCCGGAGAAAAAATCGTGAGAAATGGCTTTAGTGGTAAAGAATAGAAGCGTTCACATCTACACAGTCCGATTTTTTCCCCGGACTCCGGATTCGGAGCAATGGATCAGAAAGCCATTGGAAACGTGAATCCGAACGGATTTTT
This sequence comes from Anneissia japonica, assembly GCF_011630105.1. Classification (NCBI taxonomy): domain Eukaryota; kingdom Metazoa; phylum Echinodermata; class Crinoidea; order Comatulida; family Comatulidae; genus Anneissia; species Anneissia japonica. The sequence continues at coordinate 32,714 of NW_022737020.1, read as the reverse complement.
ATTTCTGACTAATCAGCGACAAGTGTGAATGACCCCCAACGCTAGCTCTGAACTGAAACAGCTCGAAAAAAGTCAGCGCGAGAAAAGATACTGTGTGCCGTGCCGGGATTTGTTTTTGCTTTTTAATTTTATGCTGTATTTTAGGCGTAACTTGCATCACACTTGCATCAAGTATATTTCTAGTTTTCTTATTAAAAATAAAGTTAAATGAACTACTCTCAGCTCTCTACTCTAGCCTAGGCCATGTAGGCCTGGTCTAGAGTCTGAGAGAGCGTTTATCCGGCCCAGCCTAGGGGCCCTACTAGACTAGCTTAGCTAGTAAAAAAACACGACAGCAGCAGTTGCTAGCCAAGTTGCGCATTTCCTGCAGACAGACAGACAGACCCCACGGCATTCCTGCAGACAGACAGACAGACCCCACGGCACTAGCCTAGGCTTCATTCCTAGTGATAATAGAGGGGTGAGGTGAGGGCCTATCGTCTGTCTGTGGGGGCCGGAACACGCCTTTTTTAAATCAATACATATTTATTCAACATTATTTTTATTTCAAATGGTTGTTTTTCCATCGTTTTTCCCTTGAAATCCCCAGGATTTCTTGCAAATATGTTTTACTGGTACAACAAAAACATACTTTTTTTAAATATAAATTTGATTGCATTATGACTTTTTATATGTGTCCCTACCATTGATTTACTTGTGAACATCGGTAAATTAGGGGCAGTTTGCAAAAAAA
>NW_022737020.1:2232-31250 GCF_011630105.1 Anneissia japonica | reverse complement strand
TAGGATGTATTTTTGGGGAGGGGCTGAGTGAGATAAGGATAACTGTGGCATGCATTGCCATCTGAGGGCCTTCTGACCAAGCCGCGTGGATGGTTTGGGAGGGGGTATCCTAATGAGATTTTTTTTTTCAAATAAGACCTCTGGATATCCAGAAATGGTGCTCTCTCAGACTTTATTTGATAAAGTACAATTAAGATCTATAAACTCAGCTCAATAAACACACATTTCATTTCATTAGGCCTACTTTTTTTTTTTTTTTGGTCCGACTGCCCAACAAACTCTGGTCGTCGGAGGGCTTGACATGTCCCATGGGGGTCTACAGCACCATTCCCCCCCCCCCCCGACAAGGAAAAGGTAAGGGCCTGCCTAAATACAGAAATTGTAAATATTTGTCAGGCTCAGAAGCACAATCAAGACTGTTTGGTCCCGGGGTCTGTCTTCCTCAGTTTATTGAATTGAACCATTCGGATCTCTCATTTTTCTTCTAATTTTGACGTCTTCCACAGCATCCTCGACATCACCGTAGCTATGTTGACGTCGTTCCACTTGGTTGCTTCCTTTGACCCCGACGCTTTGTTCCCCGGACGCGATGTGAACGCACAACCGGAAATCGTAACCGGGCCCGGATTCCGGTCCGGACTCCGGACCGGAATCCCGGCTTGATGTGAACGTAGCTTTAATCGGAGCTTTACAGTATTTATTCGAAGAATGCCCCGAGGCATTTATTGTTGAGAAGGGTTTTTGAGAATGCGTTTATTTTTTAGGTGTAAAATGAATACATATATACTCAAATAAACACCCTTATTTAACGATAAAAAGCACAACACATAATTACCGTCAAAATGTATAATTGCGTAATCATAAAGACTTAGGCCTATTGATCTCAGCCAGGCTAAAAAAAAATCCAATTCTACTGGAGTAGAAAAGGTAAAAGTAATCGAGCCTGTACAAGTCCAGAGTACCCACCCCCTGTCGTAAGCGCTAGGGCCAGAAGGTGGAATGCTTTGAGGGGATCGGCACTCCTCCTCGCAGCGAGTCTGTGCCTATCTATGCCTCAAAAGTGATTTTTTTTTCTCTAGGCCACACTTGTGAGGTTTAAACATAAAAGCATCTGTCCCCTTTTGGCAAAATTTATGTGTTTTATATTCTATAAAATAACAAATAGATTCTTTCAAAAATTTTAGGAGTATATGTATGGTTGCAATAAGCACTTATATTTTAAGTGCGCATGTATCAAAGATTATTTGGAAGAAAAAAAAAAGGGAAAATAAATGTTAGACACTTTAGCTATGAAATTTTTCCCACTTGTTTTGTAATATATAATAAGTGCTCAGGTAGCAGAGAGTAAATGAAAACTGATGAAACATAGGTCTACTGGAGAAATTTTAAAACATTAAAACATCTAGCTAAATACCGCAATTAAATAATAATACAATAATGGCATCTTGTAAGGCGCACGTATCCATCCCAGAGAGCTGTGCTCGCGGCGCCATTTCCACTTGCAAAGAGCCACAGCCTTGTTGGTTAAATGTAACCAGATCAGAATCTAACGAAGATAGGAAAACACTTCAAACTTCACAAACACTTTACTTGGCCCTGGACATTTTATTTTTTGGTGAACATCATACCACCAAAAAAGATGGCTCTGTTTGGAATTCACTGGGTGGCAGTTTACTTAACCATTTACAATATATTTTTTATACATGTACGTCTGCGGTTAAGATACATTTTATCATTTAAAACAAGACTATTTTTACAATTCCTACGTTGAAAGCTAGGTATTCTTTCAGGACACATACTAAATACACTGTTAATGTGTCATTGACATTGACATGCACATTCATGATTGAAGCTACTACATGGCCAAAAATATTGGCCGATTAGATCACAAAAAGAAATGTTTACATTTATGCTACATCTTTTTTTCATCGTTAGGCATTTTAATATATTTTTATATCAAATTATAAATTAATCATCGATCAAGTAATTAAAATTGCTATTATTAATCAAAATTCTGTCGTTCTACGTTGCCTAGAACCGGTAAAATTTAATTTTTAAATTATCATTTTGGCGATAAAGGGCGGGCTTTTTATACTTTTTAACAGGCCACCATTTCGGTTTTACTAGTCAGATTTGTATTTTTTTTAAACATTTTCCGATTCTAGATATTCTTTCTTAAATTATATAAAAAAAAATGGTTATGATCAAGCTATCCGTTTACGAAACAAGTTTTGTTGCTTAATTTTAAAATTTTAGTGTAGAACATACTAAACCATTTGCGTTTTAGTAATAATCAAAAGACCTATTTCGACAACGGATGGCTCGATCGTACAGAAACTAACATAAAAAATAAGAATATAATATAAAGATTTAGAAAATATTTAAAAAAATGCAAATCTTTCTTTTCATTCCTGAAGATGACATAATGTCAAAATATTGAATCCCGACACGATGGCGTGCATTTTGATACTTGGAGTAGGCCTATGTGTTATACTATCTTATCTGAGATTAATCAGTGGACCTTTCGGTTTTTTAACCTGAATTTGTGATAAATCGTTATCACGCATAGATTTGTGTTAAATGCGTGACAAATGTAGGGTCACGCATGTGTTTCTGAAAAATGCGTGTTTCATCCAAAATCACTTTGAAATGCGGGATCGTCCCGCACGATGCGAGACGGTTGGTAACGATGGATCTATTCATACATTTAATCATGTCGGAATACGAGACTAAAGTTAATTGTAAAGCCATTGAAACTCATTCAATACCAAGGATGCTATGTATCAGGCTCTCTACCCTTGTCTTACTTCGCGGATTCTAGGTGACCACATATCTAGTTGGTCCATTTTACACTCCCTCCATTACAAATGGAAATCATAGATACGAACCTGTCTGATAGCAAGAAACGGGTTCGAATCTCACCGGGAGTGTTTTGTGTTACGCATAACGAACAATGCTGCTTAATTACATGATAGTAAACTTGGTAAGGAGAAACACTTCCAAAATTTGATTAATATAGGTATCTTATAACAAAACTAATTAGTTTTAAACTATACATGTTCCTATACGATTAAATTCGACCTGACATAGCAATGATTATTAATGAAGCACATACGCTTTGTGAGACAGCAACTCCTAAATAATAAGTGATTGGCCGTGTACCCCCATTGAACAAGAAACACGACCCATATTTTTGGTGTCTCCAACGGTTTGGAGGTTTAGCATCAGTGATATAAAGACATTCACTCTCTGAGTATCTTGGAGCAAATTCACCTTTCACTGATAATTTACATCCAACGCGAACACCATCGAGATCAGTGTTTGCAGTGACTGTTGCTTCAATCCAAAACTGTGTATCATTTTCTGCTTCGGTTGGTTCTAGTAGCAGATTTTTATCTACCCACTCCAGCACTGGTTTAGGATTTGTCTTCTGAGACAAACATCTTACCCTGACCTCATCACCAAGTTTGTAAGTTTGCTTTTCAAGTTTAATGACTGGGTAATTGTTTGATGGGACTTCATTAATGGTGAGTATACCAATGTCAGATGCTATAACTATATCCTTATAACGAAAATGACATTTATACCCTCCCCTATCTTTGGTCATGACGGGATCAATTCTCAAAACATGTATTCTGTCTTCATAGTGATTTTCAAAACTAAACCGATTCTGATCAAATCCATTACTTGGTTCACCGATGGAGTAAGTATTTTTAGTCCAGATGACCTGATATTTCCCTACCATGTCGTCGGTGATATCTCTGAAGATACAGGTGAAATGTGTTCGTGTTCCCTCTACTGTTGTATGGTCTGTTGGCTGGTGAAAAAATCTCACTGCTTCAGATGCGCGGCAATTTAGGATTACCAGTAACACACTGAATGTGCTTACCAAGGATGTTGTACGTCTATACATTGTAGTATCTTTGTATTATGTTACCAAGTAATTACCTGGGAAAGAAATTAATCATTTTATATTATAATACATAATGACAATTTCTGGACCTTATTTTATATTAAATGATAGCGTAGGTATTTTAAACTAGGACGTATAATTGAAAACATTACAGACAATAAACTATATTTTGAACTACTAATCAGTGCTAGGCCTACCTACACATTGAAAGTCTCTAGTAGTATATAATCGTGATCGAATCAGTGGTGCTGCTACGATTTGCTTGACGGAGGGGCCGGTGACTCCGACGGGGACCGATTTCCCTGATGACAGCGTAATTAAGTAGCCGTGGATTGGTGTCACTCATAATCTCTCAAAGGGAGTCAAGTGGACGTGGCGCATGACAATATAGGGATTGATTTCGAAGCTTAACTATCGAATTCAATATATAAATAGTTAAAACAAAGTAGCTCTTTACTGTATTATTCACTTTATTACTTAACAAAATTAGACATCTTAAGTCATTCTTAGAATTCATTATTTTATCATTCTTTTAATTGCTTTAAATGATCAAACTATTTAGCCAAATAATAGATGAAAACATTAAAAGGCCAAACACCTCAGAGAAAAATAATCTTTTATTGACAAGTTGCTTTGTTGTGTGATGCAACTTGCATAATTCTAAAACAAAGATAAAAATAACAATCAATAGCCTGGTTTAATTAAAATTGCTACACTTTCGCTACGATGTTTTCACTAATGATTAATACCAGCAATACAGCATGTACTTTATTCAGGATAACATTTAATAAATTCAGAAGCAAATAGCAATTTTGAACAGCATGTTCATAATGGACTAAAACGAAAATAACGACATACTGTAGCACAGCATAGATACTAAAACTTAGAGTGGCATGTCAACGTGAAGATGGTATAAGGCAGAATGCAAATTTGAATCTCCTTTGGATTCCGCCATGTAGTATGTAACACCGACGCGACATGATTAATGATTAACTAACCCCTGTTCCGGGTTAATTTTCTTTACTCTTAACTTAACATATAGAGTTCAACACCACACTTGGTCCACATAATACGGTACTTTATTAGATATATTGCTATCTACAGCAAATCTTGTTAGTCTATATATGATGTCAAGCAGACATCTATATTAGGACTGTATTAACATACAATAATTTTATTTATCAAAGTTAATTTTTTATGTATTCTTTTGTGTTTACTCCTTTTCTGAAGTCATAAATTTGACCAGTGGACATTGTATTATAAACAAAAAATAATTATATAATTTGAAGAAAATGCATCCACGTGTGCTGCAAAATATAACAAATGTAACGGTAATGAAGACTTAGATACGTATAACTTTGACCTTAGAAACAATATATATACATATATATATATATATATATATATATATATATATATATATATATATATGTGTGTGTGTGTATACATATGAACTTACTGAACTTACTGTCGGTGGGATTCGAACAGTTGTCTTGAAAATAATTATTTAAACCTAGCCTGGTTGGCATTGGTTCTCGTAGTTAATTATCCTTAAAAACACCTCTATAAGCCCGTAGGCTATACAGAGGGTGCGATGAGTGCATACGCACTCCTCCCAAAATCGAAAAAGTTCCAATATTTTTAGGAAGATTGTACTAAAAAAAAATTGTTAGTTTTTGTAATAAGCATTAAATACGGTACTTTACATTTAACCAGTAATCTATCGTTGTGTTAGTATTTGGGCAATGAAGTTTGCATATTAATAAATTGTTTATTACTTGAGGAGATGGAAATAGTGTTATAAAGCTCAATTTTGTAGAATAGAAGTTAAAAACAATGTAGATCATATATTATCCAAGTCAAACATTTTTTTACTTCTGAAATTAATTTTCTCAGGGCTGGTTTCCAGAAAGGAAGTGATAAGGGTTGGGGCGAAGATTATCAATATTCTGAAAATAATATTGATAACCATAGAGTTTTATACTTATTCAAGTATACAAGACTAAAGTTGACTGATAAAACCATTGAAATTCCTAATATACCGAGAATGCTATCCAACAGGCTATAACCTTCTCTCACACGAGAATTCTAGGTGACCACATACCCAGTTAGTATTATTTCACACCCATGTACCACCTCCACCACCAATGGAAATCATAGATACGGCCCTGTTTGATAGCAAAAATCCCACCAGGAGTATTTTGTGTTACACAAAATTACGGTAATGCTTAATCACATGATAGTAATATTTGTAAGGAGAAACACTTCCAAAATTTATATTTTTGATTAATATAGGTGTCTTAGTTATAATAAAACTATAGTTTTAAACTATACATGTTCATATACGATTAAATGACGATTCGATTTGTCATATCAATGATTATTAATGAAGCACATACGCTTTGTGCGACAGCAACTCCTAAATAATAAGTGAGTGGCCGAGTACCCCCATTGAACGAGAAACACGACCCATATTTTTGGTGTGTCTGACTATTTGGAGGCTTAGCATCAGTGATATAAAGACATTCACTTTCTGAGTATCTTGGAGCCAAATAACTTTCTACTAATAATTTACATCCAATGCGAACACCATTGAGATGAGAAGTTGCGATAAATGTTGATTCAATCCAAAAATGTGTGTAATCTTCGGATTCGATTGGTTTTAGTTGCACATTGTTATTTGCCCATTGCAGACCTGGTTTAGGATTTGTCTTTTCAGAGAGACATCTTACCCTGACTACATCACCAGAACTGTAAGTTGATTTTTCAAGTGTAACGAGTGGGTATTTCTTTGATGGGACTTCATGAATGGTGAGTATACCAACGTCAGATGTTATATCTACTTCTTTATAGCGAAAATGACATCGGTACCCTCCCGCATCCTTCCTCATCACAGGATCAATCCTTAAAAAATGTTTTCTGTCTTCATAGTGATTTTCAAAACTAAACCGATTCTGATCAAATCCATTACTTGGTTCGCTGATGGGGTAATGATTTTTAGTCCAGATGACTTCATATTTTCCTACCATGTCGTCGGTGATTTCCCTGAAGATACAGGTGAAATGTGTCCGTGTTCCCTCTACCGCTGTATGATCTTTTGGATGGTGGAAAAATCTCACTGCTTCAGATGCGCGGCAACTTAGAATTACTAGTATCACACTGAATGTGTTTACTACGAATGTTGTAGTTTTGTACATTGCTGTCGCTTTGTATTATGTTACCAAGTAATAACCTGAGAAAGAAATTAATCATTTATTATTATAATACAAAATTAAGACTCTTGTAACATTTTTCTTTTGAAGGTAGATATTTTGTAAAACAGGAATTATAATTGAAAACATTGTAGAAGGCAAACTAAATTATAAACTACTAAACATTAGGCCTACTATTACGGCCTACTAACTTTCTCTAGTACTATTACGATGTAATTGTGATCGAATGAGTTTTGCCGCTAAGATTTGCTTGACGGAGACGACAGAGTTCCCGACAAGTACCCATTCGCCGATAACAGTGTGAGATAAAAGGAAGCTATGACAATTTAGATGTTTTGAAGCTTATCTATAGATTTTTATGTCTAAAAATTATGTAAAAAAATGCATCATTCATACATATATGCATAGGCCTATATATCAGTGGTGTAGCGGAAGGGGTTTTCAGGTATTAGTCTAATATATTACCTTCCAAATTTCAAAAAAATATATTTTTGTGCTCTCCATATTTCGACAAAATACTGAAAACAGCAACATTCAGTATTATTTACCTTGTATTGTATTATTCCTTTTATTGCTCCTTATATTTTTTCATGCCTTTTATATATATTTTGATATTATATTTTGGCAATGGCGATCTATCTAGCTATTTTATTTCCTATTATAGCAGGCTGATTCTTAGGTTCAAGTTCGCGTTAAAGTTTATTATGTTTATATTATTGTCACGTAAAATGTTTACCTGAAGTTCTTTTTCAAAATTTCAACATACCGGTACATAAAGATATAGATATCTGAAGGATATGAACGTTTAGAAATGCTCGGATACAATAATTGCGAGTACCTCAGACAGAGGGGTTAATTACAATTTTTAAAATTACAAATTTTAATGAGAAAAAAATCCCTGTCAATTAACAGACATTGAGCCCCTAGACAATAATTCAGTTTACTTTTATTATCCCAAGGCTTGTGTTTGTTTATATTATAATATATCTGCTTGCTATATAGTACTTCTACTGTATGCCTATTGCTTACTCACATTTAGTATAAAAGGCATGCTCGTGAGAAATAACCATTAAAACAATACATAGGAGTGTAGTGTCCGAGCATTTCTAAACGTTTATATCTTTAATGATCAGTATTAGGCATACATGTATAGGCTATACACTACTCAAATAACCATATTCAACGCTGCAGATTCAACCACAAGCAGCGAACACTGCTTTGGCGAAGTGAAGTCAAACATGCATATTCATATTATCGGTTCACATTATTGACCTTAAATAACGCCCTCTATAATTTCTGCCTTAACTGTATGGGAAAAATAATAATGCGGTCAGGCCTACCCCAGGCTCTGCAGCAGCTAAATAAATCAGTCCCTTAGTGTGATATGACTCATTTAGGTAAGAGATATAAGTAGCGGGAACTCGCCCTCATGCTAACCTGGAAACAAATCTGCATCTGCCACTGTTGTGTAGCAGTAGGGGACGCTACCAAATGAGCTTACAGTGGGTGTAGCGCATCACAACTCTCAGAGGGAAACTAAATACATTTAAATTTCTTTTCCGCCACTGCCACCACTTGTTCTAATAATTCAGCTCCTTAAATATTAGAATTTCACATCATATTTAGTAATTCATTTTTTCAAACACGAAGGTTTTTATTCAATAAGTAGGCCTCCGGCCCTTTTAACATAGTAGAAAATAATATTTTCTATGATTATAAGCACAATACATATATTTTAATAAAGGTATTGACAATATTCACATTTTTAGACGAAATTAAATGATGAAAGAACTGAAATATTGAAGTAATTTTGAACAGAATGTTGTAGAAATGTTTTTATAATTTTCATAAAGAGGGACAAACTAATACAAAATGATATTTGTCTTCTGTTTTATGTAAGTGACATAACTTGCATAACCTACCCTTTCTTTCTACATTTACCCATCTGCTCCTTTCTACCTCTAATTCCAAAATACCCAAAGTTTTGCAAAGATTAATTTATACTTATTAAAATATTTTGTATCAAGTATTCATCTAATTGAAACTTATGCTTAAACATTTTGTAATATCTTAGTTTGGAATTTGAATTCAGCTTTTCAAAGAAATTCTGTCGTTTTATATCTGTAATATCTATCTAATTTTAAATTCAGAAATACACATATTTATATCATTAACATTTTTGAAAGCCAGGTAGTATAAAGTGAGTCATGATTATAAACAATAGGCTAGGTGAGATGGGAATGAGAGTGAATAAACGGCGTGAACAAAGCGTGAACAAGAAAGCCTAAATTAAACATTAGAGTAAGTTAAATGAGTTTTATATAAAATTGGAATGCTATTAGATTAATTTTAGAGTAATGGGAGAACGTTCCTAATATTTAGTCCAAACGGTATGGTGGGTTTAAGTAAAATTTCGCAGTGATTTTTTTCAATATGGTCTGTTGGAATAACTCTCAAGCTTAGCTGTTTTGATAGCTGATATGTTGTTTCATTCTCATATTATGATAATTTTTTTTTTGTTTCTCCGACACATTGTTTACTACAAATACTACAATATATGAGATAAATGACATTTTTGGTGATGAAATTACTTGAATGCCTTATCCGAGATATATGGTTAAATGAAGAATCAAGCAAAGGAGCATGTTTTGCATGATGAAGCACAAAGATGACTGGCCAAATTATGGCTGTCGCAAGAGTTAATTTGCCTCTTGAATTTAGATTTTACTAATAATCATGAGGGTTAGGTGGTCTGCAATAGGCTATGAATGGTGTATCTGGAAACACAGACCTAAGACATTCTGTTGTGAATAGGATGGGCCTATGTTTCTGGATTTAACCCTTAGTGGTGGTGACCTAGGGTGATAGGAGTGGAACTTTGGTCGATCGCTAACGAGGTTTGTACGTCAGTGTCCGAGGATGAGGTACGCCCTTTGCTTTTGTAATAGCAGTATCGATGGGTCCTCGATGCTAATTTCTATTCGAAGATACCCAGATAACTCTTGTGTGCGATTCTAAATTTGATTATATGATGAGTCAAATTAATGCTAAATGATGACATAGTCAATATAACGTAAATGTAAAAATTGAAGAATGTGTCACGCCTCTTCGTATTCTTGGTGTCAAATGCATCTGAAGTGGTAAGAAATGTTGTTGAATAGTCTTTAAATACCTTGTGTCGAAATTCGAGCCATCCTGAACACCATTATGAACATAAAACAGGATACAACATAATAGAAATAATCGTCACGACCATTGTGCTCATTTCGGCCTAACTACTTTAATTGGTTTATATTTTTGCTTATCTGCTTATATTTTTTTAATACTTACTCTTTTTAGGCAAAATCTAGTAATGCTCCTAGTGAATGCTTCTTTAGGATCGTTTATGGTAAGGCGTGTTGAATAGTGAGATAATGTGTAAAGTACCCTCTTATTAATATATCGCATCATCAATATTTATAAACTGTATGATTGGCTGTTCCCATCACGTGATTCAGAGTTACTCTTTTTCAGCTTGCTGTCTCGACAGCAATTGGTTGGAATAAACTTAACAAATCTCTTCATTAAGGGTGCGTCATCCATAGAGGTATACGATCAATGGTTTCATATAGGCGGCCTTTCTGTCGCTTATAATTAAAGTTTAAGCACCAGATATATGTTTGCATGCTTTCTAACGACTAACTTGAGCCTGTATATAATTTAATAACTTTTCTAATATTTGACTATATAGTTTTAGATTATGGCTTTATTAGAACTTTAGTGTGAACATCATTAAGGCAAAAATATCGACGGGCGTGCGCGGTCGACAGCTTGTAGCTCTATTACGTACGGCTTCAAGTTGAGAACATAAAAAAGACATAAACTAAAGAGTATGGTGTAGAAATCTATTAGTCATTATTGAAAGACAACAGCCGCAGTGAAAGGTAAAAGGCTGCATGGACACACATGAAAACAGTGTTGAATAATATGTTCTTTTTAGTGGATTTATTACCATTTACGACAGTTGACCACACCACTCTGTTGGACCACTTACATTTTCGCAGGCCCACACAAATTGTTATGGACGACCATTAAATTTAGGCGGCCACCAGGTTGATATAATATATATGTAACATTTTAGAATCAGATTAAGTTTAAGAAACTAATGCTAGATGCTGTATCATGTCCAAATCAGTGTAGGTGAGAGAGTCCATTTGGATATGAAAAAAACAGATACTTTCGAGCTGAAGAGCTCTAGAAGTTAGATCAGATTCGATAAGAATCAGATCAGATTAAAGTCTTAGTCAGATGGCTCCAACACGTTGGTAAAATTCCTTATCAACTTCGATAGAATCGACCGAACCGTCCGTCAATAAATTGTGACAGATAAATGTTTAGAAAATCCAGGTTGATTGATAATTGTATTATTAGCTTCTCAGAAAAATTAATGGTATCGAACGATTGTTGATTGTTGATATCTTTTGGACACAGAAACTAAACAGTGTACACCAAACAAAGATTAAGATAATATACAAAGCGACACAGGAACGAAGAGAGCATCCGTTTACTATGTACAACATATTTACCAAGCAACTATTGTGGTCCAAACAGCAACTGAAAAATTGACCTAAGTTTATCTATTACATTATCTCGATTTCTGTAGCACAGTCTAACAAGTCTCATGATGTTTGTTAAACCAGGGAACAGTTAAATAAAATTTTAAATTTAAATTCAACTATTCCCTGGTTAAACTCGTTATCTTGTTTGCGTTTTTTGCACAATCACGGCAAAGTACTGCACATTAGAAATTTTACTGAGAGCGTAAATTTTATTTTTAGTGAATACTAAGACGCTCCCTATTATCCGATAAAAATGGAGAATTGTCAGCTAAATGTCATAAAAAATTACACTAGATGAGACAGCTTTAAAAAAGGGAAAATACAAAATCTGTTGATAATAGCATTCAAGAGATTACAGTTTTTAGGTTTAGAATAAGGTAATCGATACAGAAGGTGTTATGATCTAAATTTATGGCACTATTAGAAATATCTATTATCACACTCACATAGGTTATTTACTTGGTATGCCTACTAAATTCAATACAACTCCCATACAAATGCTTTCATGAAGGTGATTTTGACGTTGTTGTTATTATTGATGATGATAATGATGATGGTGATTACGATGAGGATGATGATGATGATAATGATGATGATGATGATGATGATGATGATGATCATTAAAATAATTCTACTGATAATTATTATATTATAAAAGTAAAATTTAAGTTGTATGTAATAAGAAAATTAATAAAAATAATAACTGAATACATTTCACTATTTATATTCGTGATTGTTTTTGTAATGTTATATCACCCTGGTTGTTAAATTATGTGTATGAAGCCAAGGGCCATAATATTTTAGATTTGTTCTCACAGGCCAAAGATAATGCGATTGGTAAGATATAGCCCTATTTAGAAAAGATTTCTTTTTGATACTTTCAAATTATAGGTTTAAGTGTACTACACCACCAACCATATAAAAGTCGCGACAGGACCCAAGACTAGGACCTGGAAAATTTATGGGGGCCGTGTCATAATTTTTAAAGAGTCGTAGTCAGCTCTGGATGTTCGCTTAGCTAATGTGATAGATCACAATACAAAAAACTTGGTTTAGAGTTTTATTAAATTAAAAAATTAAAAAAATACAAGTAACACGAACATTAATTTGGTAACTATTTTCCCCATGTAATCGGTACGTATAACTATGTCCTCTGTGTTTTTATGAGCACGGTTCTTGGTACACCAAGTTTATACCCATTTTCGGTACGCATAGCTTTGTATTTTTACGAGCATTGATCTCGGTACACACACGTTTTACCATGTGAATTTATGTGCAAACACTATTGACGAAAAACAGTGAACAGAGCAAAACAGAGAGGCAAAACTTTACGACACGAAAAGTCTGTGTAATACTAATACCGTAGCTTATGATTTTCAACTTTATATCAAGCGAAATTTCTAACTTATAGACCTATTACACACACTACAAAGCTCATAACAAAAAATTGCCAAACAACGTACTTATCTTAGAAAAAGAAGTTGTAAAATCTCGTAGGCAGGGGGTGGGGTGCGGCCGCACCACTAAATTGTAAACCTTATTATGTTATACTGTGGTACAAAATTTGTTGGAAATTGACCAGCTTCTGTAATTACTGATTAATACATGAGCAGACAGCAATAAAGCTCGCCTACAAATGTAATGGATATAAAATCTTGTTCAGGTCCCTAACAACAACCAACTGAATGGAAATTTAAATAGAATTATGGGTTTCATTAGTCGAACCTAAAACTACTATTTTGTCGGAGCGTCCATGACTTTCCCCGGTTCCCCATCAAGATTACCCAGCCGGGGCTGTGCACCCCAGACCAATCTTTGGAGTTTGTTGATAGGTCTTGTTAACGCATTAAATTCTAAATCTAAGTAGGGTTGACCACACCCACTGTTTGTGTGTGCCAAAAAAACGCACAATACTCTTACTTTTTATACCCATACAGTACTTTAATAATTCCCCCACCCAAACTTTTACTGCCGGCTTTGACAAATTAATTTTTTCCTCGGCAGGACTTAAGTGCACTTCATCAGTTTAAGAAACAGGTTAATAGCAAAGATTTAATATACAGTATTCAGAAATCGCGGACTCTATTCCCGACGGTCACAACAGCAGTAAAAAAAAAAAGATAATACACATTATTTTGGTATTTTTCAAGGAGTGCCGCTTTTGGTATTTTCAGATGTTGTAATATTGGAATCAAGACAACTGTAGATACCCATTGAAGTATAGGCTAAAGCTATATTAATAAGTACGGTACAAAATACTGAGGGTCGTTCCTGAAGCACGCGAAGAAAAGTCGTAAGAAAAATAGAAATCTAAAAATACTGTAATTTTGGTCTTCAACATTATTTCGTATAGTTTTATTGCAATAAATTATTCGGGTTCGAATTCTTAAATCCACAACTTAATATAGGCTAAGGTTTTCAAAAAAAAAGATCTTGGCGTTTGAAAGTATTGTTATGTGAGACTCCTTTCTCTTCACTGTTGAAATAATAAAATCATTCATTTTTTTACAAATGAGCTGATCAGGTTTGCAAAGAAATGCACAGGCCTATAGAACAACTTCTGATGAAAATAGTTGTCGTAAGGAGAAAGATAAAGTTTGACCAACAACTTTAGAAACACTGACAACAATATAATGTGTGTAAACTACGATATACAGTACCGGTAGTTCATTTAGCACACGCAAATGTACGCCTGCGTGAGTAAATCTAGACTTAATTATGATATAATGTGTCTCGCTTGCAGCTATATAACTACACTTTAGATAGTTCAATTCGATATTCGACAGAATCTACTTAAAACAATTAAACGATTTTCTATCACTCGCCGATATGTAATATGTTGGCAAATAAAATATTACGTAAGTGTTTATTAATTATCATAAGTCAGATATAAAACAAAACATGGAGCGAGACTAACCATAAAAAAAAAATAAAGTTGTTTAGGAAAATGGTAAGCCTTACAGTACTGTGGATCAACAAAAATGCCAATATAAGATCATAGAATAAGGGGCCTCAGTCTAAGCATGCAGTTGTTAGTTAATAGTCTATTTCTTCTAAGCAGGTTTTCTTCTGTTCTGATAAACGGTTTATTATACACTGAAGTATAAATCAGGGACGATAACATAAAAATAATTTTATACTCGAGATTTGACTAAAAAAAATACTGTATTTATTTAACTCTCCATTAATACAAAAAACCTCCTTGCTAGATATTAAAATTATTAAGTGTTAATCAAATAAAAGTGTAGAAAAACATCAGTGGTCTTCCTTTGTAATTTTCGTACTGACAAAAATGTCTTAACCTATCGATGTTTTTGTCTGTTATGAATTTTGTCGGTGGCAGTCTGAACGGATCGTCATTAAAAAGGACACGTGTTCGTCGTCACGTCGCGTTCTTTATGGGTGCAGTTTGTGTCCGGCTTCATTCGTGGTCCGCCATTTGTTTTGAATGATGTGCCTTCATAAATACATATAAATTCACTAAAAGGAATATTGTTTTTCCATAGATATTGTGTTAACGGCCTCCTGTCGTCCGACACCATGACGAATTCGTAAATTCAAAAAGAAAAATGATATAATTCGCCTATTTAAATAACTTTACTGTATTTTGATTTCCGATCCCTAATGTGGTCTAAAAGTAAATTTAGACAATACTAAGCCTAAGGGATTCCTATTATCCAGTCGACCTCTTGGTGTGGACCCTCCGTCGGACATTTCAAACCCCTTTTAAGCATATTTCTGGAGCCACCGCTGTTGTTTTGCAACAGATGACTATACTACTTAGAATACATAGCTACAAATGGTTGATCGTTGCGCCCTCGGTTTGACGTTTACACCTTATAGTCCAGGAAATTTTGGTTGGTTGTATTTATTTTGCTATCTTTTGTAAAGATTTGATATGTCACTGAATATAAAAAGTATATGCATTTTTTATGTGCAAATTAGCTTATTATGCAAATTAGTTATAGAGAACATATGGCAACCACTGGTCGTACAGAATTTCTTTTTTAAATTGTTAAGAGCACACACATTTCTATTTTCTTTAATGTAAAATGTTTACTAAGAGTGACCGGAAACGTGACCTTTGACCTATGATATTTTGCAAGATGTTCATATTGACCGTCTTGGTTAGTGCCCATTATATTGCAGTCTTTGTGAGCAGAGATGGTTCCGAAGAAGTTTTTTCTATAAACTCTATTATATTGAAGAGAAGCCTATAATTTGTGGAGAATTTGAACCAAATTAAGTCACCATGACTAGTCATTATGAAGGCAAATTGAAATGCAAAGCGATCTGCTGGATGAAAGGTCTGGAACAATGCTAGGGTAAATTTTGCACAATATCCCCAAATAGAATTCAATTCGTGCATTTAAAGAAGGCCACTAAGAGTCATCATGTATTTATTTAACTATGATTAAACCTTAATAGCTTTGATAATGTCATTTATAGCTAGTTAAGCTACACATTTATAAATTTGTATATTTTTTAAATTTTCTTTTTGCCTGTTATAATATTTTCATTATAGGCCTACTTTGTTAATTTTTGTATGAGCGATTGTCTGTAAAGAGTTTCCGAACGGAACAATGTGTCTTGAGAAAAAATTACATTGTGACAGATTAATGTTTACAAAATCCAGCGTGATAGAATTATTAGCTTCTCAGAAAAATTAATGGTATCGAACGATTGTTGGTTTTTGTTATCTTTTGTACACAGAAACTAAACTACACAATGTACACACAAGGTATGCATAGCGACGCAGGAACGAAGAGAGCATGGGATTACTATGTACAACAGATCTATCAATTCACTATTGTGGAACAAATCAGCAACTGAAAAAGTGATCTAAGTTTATTACATTATCTCAATTTCTGTTACAAAGTCTAACAAATCTCATGACCTTTGTTATCTTGTTTGTATTTTTTACACAAAGAAGAAGATTTAAATATTTAATAAAATGTATTTATACTTTACTCAATTCGTGTATTTAAATACTTAGTGCACGAATAACATTTCTATTTTCTTTAATGTAAAATGTTCACTAAGAGTGACCGGAAATGTGACATTTGAGCTATGACCTTTTTGCAGGATTTCCATATTGACCGTCTTGGTCAGTGCGCATTATATTGCAGTAAGACATGTACACTCTTTGTGAGCAGACATGGTTCCAAAGAAGGTTTTTCTATTAATAACTCTATTAGATTGAAGAAGCTTATAATTTGTGGAGAACTTGATACCAAATTAAATCACCATGTCCAATCACTATGAAGGCAAATTGAAATGCAAAGCGATCTGCTTGATGAATGCTATTGTGACTTTTGCACAATATTCTCAAATACAGTTAAATAAATTTATTTATACTGTACTCAATTCGTGCGTTCAAAAAAGCCACTAAGAGTCACCATGTATTTATTTAACTATGCTTAAACCTTAATAGCCTTAATAATCTAATCCATAGCTAAAAGTTACACGTTTATATTTGTATATTTTTTATATTTTCTTTCTGTCTGTATTAATATTTTCATTATACTTTGTTAATTTTTGTATGACCGATTGTCTGTAATGAGTTTCCGAACGGAACAATATATATTGAGAAAAAAATTATCATACTAATTATTATTCAGCATAATAGTGGTCGAGAAAAAGAAACCTTGTAAAATGTGGAGAAAGGCCAATGTTGCATTTTCGATCACTGTATGAGCAAATATTACAACGAGGCTATGATACATGCATGTTTTGAACATTTTGAAAGAGAAAGCAATTCTGTACAACTAACGGTTGCTAAGATAGGTAAACACTGTAACTACATCTCCAAATATCATACTTAAGCTAAATTGAATGTAAACCAAGGTGATTACAGAAATTTATTCACTTTGCACTGTTTTTGGAAATCCTGCAAAATAAGTTCATAGGTCAAATGTCACATTTCTGGTCAGTCTTGGTAAAACATATTCCATTTAAACAAATACTGTAAATATATGTATGTTCTGAACAATTTTAAAGAGAAAGTAAGTCTGCACGACCAGTGGTTGTATCTCCATCTTTACTTTGCATATTTAAGCTAATTTTCATATTATTTAAGGTTTGTTTCATTTTAAATGCTGGCCTTACGATAATTATGAGCCAAATAAATCATTAACTACTTAAATTACCGTAAATATATGAAACAAAATAGGTAAATTAAATTATAATGTGGCCATTTTGGATTTGAATTATGCAAATTTGAAGTGAAATATTATTAATATTTTTATTGTCACTTATATGAAAGAATATTCAATATATTAGCATCTGTTAATATCATAAACGTATAATTGTTCGTAATAAAATGTTATTTGCGGCCATTTTGTAATTGCTGGCTACCACCCTTGCAAATGCACATACTTTTTATATCCAGTGATTTCTATTATACAACATATCCAATTTTTTACAAAATATAGCCAAAAAAAATATACAACCTCTCATTTTTATACATTTCGTACCAGATTATTAGTGATGATTATACGGGATTAAAACTAAAATTAAAATTCCGGCTTGTGATTTATAGTGATCTAGGACTAGCTTTACGAATGTACAGCCAAGTATGCATTTTCTTGATACGCATTATTAACGTATACCAGTAGTACGGTATCTGGTGTTGAGTAAACCCAAAGGTTGATTCGCTTGTGTAATATATAGCTTTTACGGTAAGTAATTTGTAGTTTACACAGTTAATAACAGTTAGAAGGTCCGGATTGTTGAGGTTTGTCATTGGTAACTATATAGCATTTAGAGCAATAGTGTGTGGTTTTATAAAACATGGTTTTCATCACTTATCAATGTTCGGCGTAAAGTGGTAGTTCAATATCTTACAATGTAACTGTATGTATGTTCGACCTTGAAAAAATGTCACAAAACCATAACAGCTAGCCAGCTTGTACAACAATTATACAGGCACAAATGTTAATATTTTCCTCAGCACTATTCTTACCATTACGCCAAGGTTGGCCTATGTGCTACTGTATTCACGAACTAAGAGCACTGGAAATAGTATACAATATATATAATATAATTCGAAATGCATCTAATGGAGCGATAATTTAGTTAAAATATTGAATTCTATGAAATAAGGTCGAGAACTTGGCCTATGCGCTAATTTATTCCTGAACTAAGAGCACTGGAAATAGTATACAATATATACTATAATTCGACCTGTATCTAATGGAGCGATAATTTAGTTAAATATTGATTTCTATGAAATAAGGTCGAGAACTACGACGTGCTGTGGTTAGGCCTACTGAAAACTTCATTAGTGAAAGTATAATTATTGGAATGTAAAATTTTCTCTAATAGCGTCATAACTCCTGACTACTGACAAACGTTCATTAGAGATAATCTAACCTAGAAAATTTTTGTATACATCTTGAGGATATTTCCCGCAAGATTAAAATCGTAACGGTACTGATGATTAGTGCCCAAAATTGTTTACAAAAACGTAATGCAATAATAGCATATTGACTACTATTGTATATTTTGCGTTATTTTTTCATATTTTTCATAGTTTTATACACTCACATATAGTCATTTGTTTTAGGCCTAGTCTAGGCTAGACCTCGGCTATCAGTGCCTATTACTATATTATTTAAATATACAAAAATTTTAATAGATAAGATTAATTTAACATGGACATAGTAATTCATACTTAAACAATACATTAAATTTATATTAATATAATAACGTTAACAAACATATAACAATAACTAAGCCGTGTACATAGTGTATCACTACTATAGTAATAAGATTAACATTTTCAATCTTATAATAAATTTTATACAGCCGGTGTTATGTATTGACCTAGGCTACTACGGCTAATGACAGGTACGCTTTCACCATTAAAGGCTTTTTCTATGGATGGAATGACCTGTACGAAACACGAGCTCCTAGTAGACCAAACCCAGTACCGTTACGATTTTAATTGTGCGGGAAATATCCTCAAGATATGAACGAAAGCATAGCATTTGATAATTTTGTGGACTTCTTGGCAACATACAACTTCGTTAATTTTCTTGTATGCATGATTCTCAGCATTTTCGTAATTACATTGAATGTTATTATCATCGTAATTATTATTTCGTACTGACAACTTCGACAAAAAAAATACAAATTGATTGTCATCGTGCAGATATGCTACATAATGATGAGTGCCTCTATGTTCATCTTCTACTACCATTCATAATTAAGGAAACGCCATTATCTACATTATGAGGAGCCTCAAATGTTCTGTCGCGATAACTGTCATGTTTTGCGGAATTGAACGATACATCATCATCACTGTAGCCCCTTACACATACAATGAAATTATCACAACTCCTTGATTGGTATTCTGTGCCCTGGGTATGTCCATGTACAGTTCAGGTTGTGTCTGTAATTTTTTTTTATCATCGATGGTATGAAATTAAGATGATTGCCGTAGAATGATTTTTTTTCCAACGCTCTCACTATTCTATTGTACATTCGTGCATATTTGATCTTGAGGAAAGCAAAGAATAAATGGTCAACGAATGTGAACTCACGACGTATAGGGAACGACTCGACTCTAAAACTCTTTTTCTTAATATCTTTATTTGCGGTTTTTCACGTGCTTGCCGTTTTGCACTGTATGTTGCATTGTAATTGTAGGAAAACGATCGCAATGGTGTTGACTCTTCTGCAATAGTCTGTCTCTTCTGACTTTTAGTTTCTGTGTAGCCTAGGATAGCTTTGTTTTTTTTACTTGTTTGCGCATATAGACCATGTACTTTGCGCTATATAAGTCTCCAACCATTACCATTACCATTATGTTTGTTTTTCGAAGTTCGCAAGCAATTTAACTTTCATCAAAGTCTACTGTATAATTGCTGCTATAAATTTAAATTTTATTGTAATAGGCAGTATTCTTAATTCTCTTACTGGTAAAAAGTGAAGAATTTCTTAAAAGTTGCAAGACATGCTTTTCAAATTCAACAATGTGACATATGCCTAAATGCATAAAGCATTTAGACTAGATCACACAGCAAAACAATAATACAGTAAATGTCAAAACCAGAAGAAAAGACCTTAGCAAAACGAAAAGATGTGTATAAGAGACAGGGGTATGTCCATGTACAGTTCAGGTTGTGTCTGTAATTGTTTATCATCGATTTTATGAAATTCAGATGGCCCTAATTATTTTTCCCCAACGCTCTCACTATTCTATTGTACATTTGTGTTTATTTGGTCGTCAGGAACGAATAGGAACTACGACGTATAGGGAACAAATCGACTCTATTAAACCTCTTTTTCTTGATATCTTTATTTGCGGTTTTCACATTTTTCCTTTCTGCATTGTATGTTTGCTCACCTGGATAATTAAGAGTTCTTTGAAGTTGGCAAACAATTTAACTTTCATCAAATTCTACTGTATAATTTCTGCTATAAGTTTAAATTTCATTATATTAGGCAGTATTCTTAATTCTCTTATTATATTGGTAAGTGAAGAATTTCTAGGTATAGACCCAAACGAAACGTTCGACCAGCTTAGGTACCTCTGTCTTTTATTTGAACGACAGAGGTATGAACATTTTTTTTGTTTCAATTAGGGCAGCAATATTATTTGCCTATCGAAGGTTAATTGCGTAATTAATTTAAGGCAATTGGGCCTATCTTTTTACATGATGTTTGATTTCATTATTAGGTATAAACAGTACAATGTGGGAAAACTGACCTGGATGTTTCCATTAGGCAGCCCACTGGGCTCGCTGTTAATTTATTTATTGTATACAATTTTGGAAACTGACCTGGATGTTTCCATTAGGCAGCCAACTGGGCTTGCCGTTTATTTTATTTATTGTATACAATATTGGAAAATACCTGGATGTTTCCATTAGGCAGCCAATTGGGCTTGCTGTTGATTTATTTATTTATTACATACAATATTGGGAACTGGCCTGGATGTTTCCATCAGGCAGCCGATTAGGCTTGCTTGTTTATTTTACTTCTCCATGGCCATAAGTATTGGTATACTTGCCATGTATTATAGTATTTTGGAATGGTATTACCATAATAACGAATCTGCTCTTCATTGACTAGACAGGGTGCACGGAAGGGAAGGGGCCGCAATGTTACGCGGCCCAAGAGGAAACACGCCCAGGTGGATGACCAACCGCTGCCAAGGGAACAACGGCCAGCAGTGGTTGAACAACAGGTTACTCAAGTGCTAGTATTACAGCGGCAGTAGTACAGCACAGGGACGTAGCCAGGATTTTGAAAGTGGGGGGGGGGGAGCCGTTATGCGAATTACGTATGACCCCGGCGGAGTCAAGGGGGCGAATCCCCCTGTGAAGTAGAGCACTCTGAACGTTCTTAGGACTGTTTGAGAGGATAAAGTGAAAATTTCAATAAACGCATTATAAATAAGCGGAAAAATAATTATATAATAAATCAACAGTGGCAGATCCAGGAACCAGGGAGGGACTTTCACAGACCGAGGAACCACCCAACTCAGCCCCACCATGGTTGGGGCTGAGGTAAGAAAATTTATGATTAAGGCATCTCTAGATGGCCGGAAATTACACTCTCGCACTTCAATTTGAATATATTCTTTTTTTGTTTCCTTAAAAAATGAAGGGGGTGGGGGCCTTGAATCCACCTCTGCTCAAAACATTCTTTATCCAGAATAGTCATAATCACGAAAAATGGACATGAAAAACCAGATCACATCCTAAAAACAAACAGCAATTGCTAAGACATACATCAGGAGCCGACTCGATGGAGTTTATGTCATACCCAGGGAAGGGCACAGATCTGTTTTAAAAGGTGGAGGGGGAGGTCATTTTGTGAGTCGACACCCACCTCAGCCCCACAATGGTTGGAGCTGAGGTGAGAAAATTTGAGGAAATACTACCTCTAGATGGCTAGAAATGACACTTTTAGTAAAATTCATCATCATCACATCACCATTAGTCAAAATGAAGCGCCAAAAAAAAATTCTCATGATCTTTCATCAGGGATTTTTGACAACCATAGAGAATACCACTGTGGTAGCGGCAATTAACAATATGACATCTGATGTAGGTCATATTATGCACCTTTTGCGACGAATAGTACTGTCTTACTTCTTTAAAATTCAATTTTCTTCTGACGGCCAAACATATACATGGGAATGCAAACATTTTGGCTGATCATTTATCTCGATTGCGGGTAGACGAGTTCAGGGCGTTGTCCCCTCAACACGATACACACCCGGTACATGTGCATCACCTGCACTTTGGAAATGACAGTTAACAGTTGATGTTGCAGGGGGTGGCCCCTCAGACCAGAAGAACCCATAATCAGGCTTTGAATATCTTCGAAAAATTTGAGAAGTCTCAAAATTTATTAGCTAGTCTGTTTCCTACATCCGTACAAACATACGTTTTATTCATAGATTACTTATTTGAAACTGGTTATACAGCAGCTACTATCAGAACATATGTGGCTGGGATTGGTCATGTTAATCAGTTGAAAGGGTTTGCGGACCAGGGGATATCCTTTTTAGTAAAATTGATTTTGCGTGGGGCGAATCAATGTGCTTCATCAAATGATATGAGACTTCCTTTACATTACAAATTCTACATGCCGTTGCCAATGCACTGTCACGGGCAGTTCCTTCACGATTTCAATTTGCCATGTTCAAGTCACTCTTTTTGTTATGCTTTTGTTGTTTTTTAAGAGCCAGTAAAGTTTCAAAATGTGGCTCCAGCAATCATACTTTTGAGGATATTGTGTTAAAAGAAAAAGTAGCAGAACTTCGTTTCAGTCGTTTAAAAACAACCAGTCAGGTAAGCCGGTTGTTCTCCTCACAAAGAATGGTTCTAAATATTGCCCAGTTGAGTCCCTTAGGACTGTCTCTTATACACATCTTCCCTGGTACAGCAGCTGGTTGCACAAGGTTTGGTAGGAGAGGGCCAGGATGGTACTGAGAAACCTGAGTTAGGTATGCAAAATCAAGGTCTAATGATGGAAGTTACAACCTGGAAGGTTGCAGCCGCGCCGGTTGTGGACGGCGAGGTATATGTAGCACCAACCACGGGAGGTAAGGTAACTCAAGGTGTTATACCATTAGATTTGCACATTGACGGAAAAATGAAGGCAAAAATCATAAACAACGAGTATGTGGACCTGAAATTGCTTCTCCCAAAAGATGCAGAGGAGGAAATGAGGGATGGTGAAGAACCGTTACTTCCTTTTGAACATGCAGGAACAACTTATGTGTTCACTAAATAAGCATAAAAAGCATTTTAAGTACCTGGACCAATGGATGGAAGCTTTCAATGTATATATGTTTACGCATTGCCAAACACATGTGCATGAAGCAACTAACATGCTTTGCTACATGCAAAGCATCAGAAATCTATATCAAAAAGGTGGGTTAGAGGCAGCTTTGTTCTATGATAGGCAATTTAGAAGGTTGCGACAAACTTACTGCTGATCTGCCTTGGAATGTGAAGAGTGATACTCTTTATTTGGAGTCCATATCGTTAGCTCTTAAAAATAAGACAGATAACCTAGTGCATGGTACTAATCAGACCACTAGGACGCTGTCTAAACATTCCCTTCGTCACAATCAACTCCCTAAAGGACGGGCAAAACTGCCGGTAGGGATCTGCTGGCGCTTTCAGCTTAAATGAATCTGCAACTACAAATCCTGCAGATTTGATCACATCAGAATCCCTGATAAAACGAGTGACACAACCAGGTCACCAAATGTAAAAACGGCAACAAACAATTCATTTCGTTCAAACAAAAAATAAGTTGACCACTCCAGTTCACTTCTTTGCTATTGATCAAATGCTTATTGGTTATGATTATGTCAAACGAGACTTTCTTCGAGACGGTTTTAATGAGGGTTTTCGAATAGGATACCAGGGTAAAAGAGTTTTTCGAGAAGCGCCTAACTTAAAGCACTTGATATGCCTACTGTTTTAAACAACATTTTGCATGACGTACAGCAGGCTCGAATCGCGGGCCCATTTGACATATCACATTTTGATCTCTCCATTGGGGCTGGTTCCTAAAATTACGCCAGGCGAATTTCGTCTGATTCATCATCTATCTTTTCCTGAATGGTCCTCAATAAATGATGGTATTGCAGATACATCGGTTCATTATCAAACAGTAGAGCATGCAATAAAGTTAATAAAGAAATTTGATAGGGGAAGCTTCATGGCTAAAACAGATATAGAAAATGCATTCCGAATAATTCCAGTTCACCCAAATGATTATGAGCTTCTTAGTATGAAAGTGGGGGGTAAGTTTTATTACGATAAAACTCTGCCAATGGGGTGTGCTAAATCTTGTAAAATTTTTGAGGAATTTAGTACTGCGATACAATGTATCTTAGAAAATAAGTTAAAAGTTACAGGACGTTGTCACATTCCTGACGATTTCCTAATAGTAGGCCCTCCTAGAAGCCCTAAGTGTGGGCAGGATTTGTCAGAACTACTATTATTCTGTGGTAGGGTGGGCATACCAATTAAAGTTTCCAAGACTGTTCACCCCACGAGCACTATTACATTCATTTTTGGGAGGTGGCCTTCAGACTTTAAAGATTTGCAAATTTATGTTAAAGAGATGATCCCAATTGCACTAGCAATAGAATTCTGGGCAGCTCGTCTAGCAAACAAATGTATAGTTTTTGTATGTGACAATACCACTGTGGTAGCGGCAATTAACAATATGACATCTGATGTAGGTCATATTATGCACCTTTTGCGACGAATAGTACTGTCTTACTTCTTTAAAATTCAATTTTCTTCTGACGGCCAAACATATACATGGGAATGCAAACATTTTGGCTGATCATTTATCTCGATTGCGGGTAGACGAGTTCAGGGCGTTGTCCCCTCAACACGATACACACCCGGTACATGTGCATCACCTGCACTTTGGAAATGACAGTTAACAGTTGATGTTGCAGGGGGTGGCCCCTCAGACCAGAAGAACCCATAATCAGGCTTTGAATATCTTCGAAAAATTTGAGAAGTCTCAAAATTTATTAGCTAGTCTGTTTCCTACATCCGTACAAACATACGTTTTATTCATAGCTTATTTATTTGAAGCTGGTTATACAGCAGCTACTATCAGAACATATGTGGCTGGGATTGGTCATTTAATCAGTTGAAAGAGTTTGCGGACCAGGCGAAATCCTTTTTAGTAAAATTGGTTTGCGTGGTGTGAATCAATGTGCATCATCAAATGATGTGAGGCTTCCATTTACATTACCAATTCTACATGCCGTTGTCAATGCACTGTCACGGGCAGTTCCTTCACGATATCAATGTGCCATGTTCAAGTCACTCTTTTTGTTATGCTTTTATGATTTTTTAAGAGCCAGTGAAGTTTCACGGTGTGGCTCCAGCAATCACACTTTAAATTTTGAGGATATTGTGTTAAAAGAAACGGTAGCAGAACTTCATTTTCAGTCGTTTAAAAACAACCAGTCAAGTAGGCCGGTTGTTCTCCTTCTCACAAAGAATGGTTCTGAATATTGCCCAGTTGAGTCCCTTAGGATGTTTTTAATAATTCGTGGTAATTACAAGGGCCCGCTTTTTCGTTTGATCCAGGACGGCCATTGTCATACGCATATTTCCGTCAGGTTTTGGGGCAAGCAGTTTCATTGGCAGGATATTCTTCGAATCATTATACTACGCATATCTTTAGAATTGGGGCTGCAAGCGTTGCTGCACCGTTGGGCTTTTCGGACGAAGATATCCAACACATGGGTAGATGGAGATCTAATGTGTTTAAACGCTATATCCTGTTGCCATCTATATTCAAGGTGGTTGGTAATAATCCTGTATAGGGAGGTGAGATGCATGCTTGCGGCTTATATTTTTCTGCTATTATTAACTTACTGAGATTCAGACTTGAGGTTACGAATCCGGTCGGTTATAGGTTATTGTGTATTGTTCTTGTTAGAACTCAATGATAAGTAAATGATTCGGACTTGAGGTTACGATTCATGTTGTTTACATTTTCATAAATTTCGGGGTTTGAACTTGAAGTTACAAATCCATTTTGTTGTATTGATGTTCGGTTTAGACTTGGACTTGAGGTGACAAATCAATTTGGACATTATATTATATTATGTACTTGTTCTTGTCAGAGAGGTACTCTGGTTATTGACATCGGCTTGTTTCTTATGGGGGTTGATTTTAGCTTCAGGAAGCTAAAATGTGAGTGTTTTGTTTTCCCCCATATTGGGCCCAATTTGGGGCAGATTGTTATTGATTACTTGTCGTGAAATAAAGGGCCATGGAAACCAATTACTGCGTTTGTCGTTTCTATGTCTGGTTCCTTCCTGGCCCCAACCGAGTTCAACAAGCCGAAGTCTAATATAATAAGTCATTAAATAAATAAGATTTAATTAATATTATATTAGCGCAGGCACCTTACGCCTATCTGTACATGCGGAGTAATATGGTTTAGGTCAGAGGTCATGCCTTTCGGTTAGAGAGTGTATCCTAGCTACGAGACGCTCTCCGACAATTAATATGGCGCCAGTTCAGACAAGAGGTGTCTCTCTAAACTTTTGGTTAAATTTATCCCACCTCCACCCCTGATTAATACATACTAGGCCTGTCTCTTATACACATCTTAAATTTCTATTGTGAGCGCTGTGCGCTGATTTCTTTCTCTATAGATGCGTGCTCAGTACTACAAGACTATGTAGAAAAAGTCCTCGCGATATTTCACAAGTATTGTAAGCAAAACTCATCTGTAAACAATTTCTAACAACCCCTTACACTCCCAACAAGCTACTAGCTTTTCTTATTCTTATCTATAAATTATGCTCAACCATATCCTTCACCATCAATACAGGTGACATGTAAATATATTAAAAACATTAAAAAACAGGTGAAATTGTAATCAAAGTAAGACAATCAAGTCTGCCAAATTACTGTACACTACAAAACATAGGCTACAATATAAATGGGTATCCAAGTACAGTACTGTATATAAAATTGCCTACATTAATAACTATTTCACGCTACGTCACAATTACAGTTTAATGGTACATCAATAATATGTCTACATTAGCCCCTTTACCTGCGCGAAAATTAATAATCCCAAATCGCTATAATATGTATTTACTCTTTCGTTGTCAGTATGCCGTTACGTTTCGGTGTTTTTCTCCATGAACTGAAATTATATAGAGAGAAAACGTAATTAAGGATTATATAAAATTAATATTACAACAACTAGCACCTTCAAAACTTCAACACTAACAAACACTCCATAATATCATCCGTAACACTGCTATCGGTAGTAGTCCTAGTGGTCGGGAAATATTTTTTCTCTCTATTTATGTGGTGGTTATTACATTCTTTCCTTGATCTAAGGACCCCTACCCACGATACCACACATAATGCCAATTCCCTCTCTCGGTACAAATTATAATTATTTGTGACACTTGTAAATTACTTGACGGGAATAGGATACTCATAGAGAAGCGCGGGCATTTTTTTTCTCCAGGAAATGGGAGGGCATTCTTATTTCTCAGTCAGCTGTATATGTTTCCGGGAATTCCTCATATCCACATTACCTCACTACTAGCCTATGTTTGGGTTCTGGACACGGATCTTATTATCAGAGCCGTAGATAGAGAGAGTTTGGCCAACTTGGCACATGGCGCCATGTTGTTACCAAGCGTGCGTGCGTGCGTATTAGCTTTATAACACTGATGTTGTATAAACTTTCTTTTATTTATTCTGTTTATGAGGACAATTCAATTATGGGATTTTTAATATATCCTATCGCGTTAGTTTGTGGCTCGCCAATGTTTTGTTTTGGTGACGAAGATCATAGATGTCAAAGTTGAAATGTAATCGTAACTGCGAGAGGACGCCCACGTTGCGTTGTTACAAAATGTGCACGCAGAAATCGCTGAGAACTCTATCTTGTTATTATTGGTTCTGGAATCTGCAGTGTTTATGATAGCACTGTCTCACTGTGTTTTGGTCTTTTCAGCAACCCCAAATCCCCCCACTAGGCTATATGCAGATACAAGTTTTCTGCATGTAATTAAAACTTATCTGCTTTTTATTATTTAGTTTACCGTATCTATTATTAAAACAATATAATATTGTTGCATATCTATTATTATTGCTGTTAACGTACATTAGTAATGGAATTGAATAAGTACCTTCTACATCTTTAATCTGATTCTGTGTAATTCTCACGATAGAATCCATCGATACCGTACACCTGGAATAATGAACACAATATACAAACATTACTACTGTTCCGTTTAAAGTATATATA
>NW_022737020.1:0-2124 GCF_011630105.1 Anneissia japonica | reverse complement strand
TATAAGAACACAATAATTATTTTATTATAACAACTCTGTATTAAGGAACATGTTTCGGCAAATCCTTTGCCATCTTCAGTGAAACGATTGCAATATGCAGTATCCTTTATAAAGGGTGTGATCAACTGTGAAGCATTGCATTTTAAATAAATTTAAATTGAGCCATAACTATTCGAAACAAACAACAAGACATTACATTTTAATTAATCGATTGAACTGTAAAGAAGAAGGAAGGCATGAATAAAGATGAATAACGTAATGATGAACATCAGAATGACAAAGTTAAATTGACATGTAAAAGTTGCTTGTTGTAAAAGGGAGGGCGTGACCCATGTGATATGCAACGCCTCCTTTAGGCCTACAATTATAATTGATCAACTTATGTAAGAATTTAGTCTTATTTTTACCCGCATTTCTTCTCTTCCGTCCGCCACGTATGGTCTAATGAATTCGTCGGCGCTGCTACCTACTTCACTTTCCTGAAATGGAGTATTATTATAATTATTAAATTTAAAGAAAAATTAGAAAATATATTTCTCGGAACAACAAAAGGAAAAACATATCTGCATACATTCTTTGTATGGTTTTGAAAGTTTCTAACGGACTGTATTTTCTTTCTTTTCTAGATAGAAAATCAAATGATATGTTGAAAATGAAATTCCTTAATAATAGTATTAATATGATTAATACATACTAGGCTTACTACTAATAATAATAGGTGTCAATGAGAAGAAAAAGAATTAGTTCTAATTGAACGAAGCTTACTTGTAAGTTTGCAATTCTTAATGCGTTAGTCACTTGATACATTAAACTATCGTCTGATGTCATAGTATCTGAATCACCAAATCCATAACTGTGAAAGTTTCGTACAACTTTGCCACCACCATACTGCCCGATACCGTATGGAACTTCATGGTGACCATGATTTTTTCGATGTATGAAACACATTATTCCGGTGATTATTAAGGTAAGTAATAAAACGGAGGCTATAGTTCCAATTATGGTCAATACAACAATTGCCTCGTTGCGATCTGTTAAAAAGAACATGATACTACAGAACCTTTTCAGATTAATTATAACTTTGCAATTAATGACTTCCCCATGAAAATTCATCTTTTTATACCTTTTCCATGGATGTGCCTTTATTCAAAATAAAAAATTATATTGTTCGGGGTTACATGTATGTTACCATGGTGAAGAGTACATTTAAATTGTCAAAAATATTTGGTACTATTCCAATACTCATAATATCAAGTGGATAAATTCTTGTAATTGGAATTATTTGAAATAAAATATATCTTACTTTACTTCCAAGCTTTCGTTACTGTCTCAGCAACTTCTTGAGGGAAACTGATGTATTTACACAGATCCACTTGATCATTCAAGCATGCAATGGAATTTGAATGATCATGTGAAAACATCTCATTCAGTACTGCCGGTAGCTCGTATTCACGGTCACGATTGAGGGTGGGGTGCCTGGTCCGAATTTCCATAGATTCTCTTATTTTCCTTGACCAATACCTTTCTTCTCGGTGAATAACTGAGATGTTGTTCTGAGTAATTCTATGGTTTGCCAATTTGATGAGTTCTCCTACAGCAGTAGCCTAAGTGTTTTACCTCTAGTCTTCACATAATTATTCAGAAAATCTTGATTCCCGTGATCTGGCAGTTTCACAGTGTCCCCAATTATCGCAAATCTGTATATGGAAAAGTTTGAGGTCAAGGCACTCCCTTCAGCACCGTACCCTCCGTCTGTTTGGTTTCGGTACGTTGACGATATCTTCGTGGTTATACATGAGTACAACATCGCATCTTTACATCTAAATTAATAGCATCGACCCGAACATCAAGTTTACGTTTGCACTAGAACAAGAAGATCAGGTCCCATTCCTAGGCACCTTGATACACCTTAAACGAAGATGGCTGACTTAGACCCACCATATATCGCTTACCCACACATGCAGACCGATATTTATACTTCAGTTCTAACTATTCAACATGAGTGGTCAGTTGTACGATCGTTAATGCTCAGATCAAAGTGATAAAACTAGTAAATAACAACACATTAACAGAGCATTAAGAGCTAATGGGTACGAAGATTGGGCATTACACATCCCCAAATCT
>NW_022737019.1:0-558 GCF_011630105.1 Anneissia japonica | reverse complement strand
GACTCATACAACGTTGAGTGGGAAACTCAAATTAACCAAAAGCCTTCTCTTAAAAATTATTCAAATTTGAAATCTACACCAAGCTTCGAAAAATATCTGCTTGATAAAACTAATTTTATGGGGGTAAGTCTAAAATTTAAATTAAGGTCCAACACATTACCCCTTGATGGCAAGACCTGCAAATGGTCTAAAGAAATTATTGGTCAGTGTACCTTGTGCCAAAGTGGCGAAACCGAAGCTATAAGCTTGATGATAAAATTCATTTTGTTCTTGGGGGGGGGGAAATAATCTCTTTAATGGTGATGTTCAATCTGCATTTGACAGATATTGTAAAACATTTGATAAAAAAGCTTGGGATAGAAAATCAAATTTAAAAATAGGTTAAATGCATTGTTGCTTTAGTAATACATATATTTCTTTTTTATGTTTTAAATTTAATTTCTTTTATATACTTTTATAACGCTTTGTATATATGTATAATATATGTATGTGCATGTGTGTGTGGGTGTGTATGTGTGTGTATTATATATGTGTGTATATGTATATATGGGTGTACAT
>NW_022737018.1:0-615 GCF_011630105.1 Anneissia japonica | reverse complement strand
TATAAATTTGCAATTTCTATGAAAAAAAAGTCTAGCAATGATGTATCTCATTTCGAAACAAATTTAAAAAAAAATAATTTAAAAAAAATTGCTGAAAGAAAAAGGCATGATTAAAAAAAATGTATGTATCAACAGTCAACACTTCGTCCTAATGAACCTCCCTAGGCCTATGTAAAATTTCTTCTGTATATTGCCTTTGGGTGGAGCCTTAGTTCAAGGCCCTAAATAACTGCCCTGGCAGGTGATCAAATAAAAATGGACATCTAGGCCTATGTTGTGATATTGATAATCCCAAAGGATGTAAAAAATTACTTAATATTTCCTATTAAAAAAAAGCTGCAACATCTTTAACTTATGACTGGTTTGTATTTTCAAACTTAATAAAATGTATTCTTGAGGATGACCTACCATCTTCAATGCATTTCCTTTATGGTATGACACATAAACATAAAAATAATAGCCTAGGACTACAGGTACAGGAATTGGTTTACGACTGGTAACAATAGCCAAGTTATTTACATTGCGGTCACAGGATGGATTAAAATAATAAAAAAAGGCATAGGCTACTTTATACATACAGTACTGTAAATGTGAAAAAAATAAAATTTATAAACC
>NW_022737017.1:0-3617 GCF_011630105.1 Anneissia japonica | reverse complement strand
TATACATGTATGTAAGTATATTTCAGTAGGCAAATGGGACAAACCCATAAAACAACAAACGGCCATTTAATTCAAAACAATTTATAATTTTGAACGGAACAGTAGAGAAAATCCGATCAGAATAACAAAATAAACTAAATATCCACTGGAAAAAATCCCAATATCTGCAGGTGGATCCTTTTCGGCCTTATAGGCCTCATCAGTGCAGCTAGGGTACAGAACCCAGACGAAATGTTAGACCAAATTAGCAGAGCTTAGGCTAGCCCCACTATCCTACAAATAGTAAAGTAGTACTATTATAGTATAGTACTATGATAAATAGAAGACATATTATAAAGGGCAAATATATATAGCACCATTTCCTTTAGAAAGTGATTAGAATAGAAAATAATTGAACATTCCTGATATTTATCCTGCCATGTATTAACAATTAGGATCAAAGACTTCTATATGGATATGAAACCTAAAGTGTGCTAAAAATAGCACCTTTTCATTTATTCAACTTAAAGCGTCTGGCATTATGCTAGTTTGAAAGAAAACAGCTTTAAGCGAGAAGGGTGTCACCACCTCGCGTTAGGTCTTCGCCCCTGATATGTATTTATAATTAACTGACATGGCAAAGAAATTAAGTCAAAAATACCAATATTCATTTCTGCTTAAGGCATTATCTATATATTATCATAATTAATGATAGTATATGTTTAGTAGTATAATTTTAAGCCTTATTTTGTTTTTATTTTATTTTTTTCTAGTTGATAATATATGATGATAATGTTTGGTCTTAAATCTAGTAACAACATTGCATGGCATATTTTGTAATAATTGAATATATTTTTACCAGAGATTATATATTCATAATAAATTTGTTTTTTAAATCTTAATTTTTCATGTCATGCAAATCTGTGTTCCAAAAGTTGTTTCAAATGCAGATTTAGGTCAATGAAATGTCGACAGATCTGAGAATTTGACTTTTCTAATTGTAACTTTGTTTAGAAAATTGCAATTGATAAATTGTATGTGCAGTCAAAAGCAATTATGAATGTATAATAAATCTATTATTATAGAAGCATTTCTTGAAAATATTAATTATATATAGGTTTTTAATATAGCGCCCTATAACAATCTTTTAGAGCGCCGTTACAAACAAAAGTGAATTTTTTAGAAAAAGACAAATTAAATATAAAAGTGATACATTTTTAGGCGGTCCTTAAATATAGTCAAGAAGGTTACCTCTCTAATAAATAATAATATCTGGTTCTATAATAATGGTGCACTGGGTTTCTCCTAAAACTCTACCCACACTATCAAATTTTGTGTGACAAATTTACGTGATGTGCCCATATATGGGCATAATGATGTCGTATTACACCCAAATATGGGCATATCACATATATTTGTCATAAAGATAATTTGATAATTACCCATACTTCCCAGCAGCTATGCAGGCCTGATTGAGTTCGAAACTAGCAGAATGAGGTGTGAGTAGTGTATTAACACACATAATAGTAGTGAACCATATATAAAGCATATCATCTAAAGATATGTAAATATCAATATTGCTCATAGACAGTTTTTCTCTGACAAAGACTGAAGCCTTGAAACCAGTCGGAGAGTAGAATAAGAATCTATATTTAATTTTATCAAGTCAATAGGAAATGATAGATCCACGAGGCTCTATATTCACCTGGTTTGTTCCGCCTGCTTGAGACGCTATATGATCTGAAGCCTTCGTGAAACATGACTCTTTTGTTTGGTTTATTTGGTGAATACATAATTTGAATATAGAATAATCTACACAAGTTAATGAATTTAAATGAATATATAAGTCTATATAAGCTAAAAATCTGATTTTCCAATAACAACATATAACAATCTTTATAGTTCATTGGCACATATTCTGTAGCAACTTTTACAATATATCCACTATTTTTTTTTCCAGTATAAAACAAATACAAAAAAAGCAGCTAATGGTTAAAAACGTTAGTATACAAAAAATCGTTAGAAATGCAACAATAGAACCTATGGTACAGAAATATATACCATAATTGAGAATATTAGCTTTATAACAAATACATTAAAATTGCAATCAGGACTAAAAATTTCAGACCTATGTGAGACTCATATCTCAAACCAAATATATTGTATGTCTATTATATTGCACCAGCCCACAATAGACATTGCGTGTAAACATACACAATGTAACATAGCTCCCTTAATTAAAGACCCCTTCCCAATTGAAAACCCCTTCCCAATTAAAGACCATTCTGTGGTCCCAAGTTAACAAATGTTTTTTGTCTTGGACACTTGTATATAATAATCATTCATCCTTTCATTCATTTTAAATATATTTATATTTTTGCACTCCTTACCCCATCTTTTCTAGGCTGATTTAAGATAATTATGATCACATGAAATTTAAAAAAAGCAAGTTTTAACTTTTGTAAAATTCTTTTCCATTGTAACTATAAATGGTTTTAATTTTATTAATATTTTATTTTTTAGTCTAATAAAATGAAAAAACATTTATAGTTAAATACACAGAACCAAATGAAATTCAATGATTTCTATATAATATTGTACTAAGATAAACTATAGAGGGAGGTATTCAAATTGATATAATTTCTTTATGATCAAGTTTAGTACTGATGGGTTTGTATTTATTTGGTGTAAACACCAAGGATATCCCATGAAAATCTGAAGAAGACTTATTTCTAGTGGGGTCCTTCTAGTGGTGATTGGGCAGTAGGCCTACACTAGGAGACAATTCCTTACTCTTTCCCGAAGTGTGTACTGCGTTCTAAAGTACACATAGTCAGGTAAATTTTGACCTACATCGTATGCTTGAATGCCTTCACTGCAAACCACACAAACTTTGTATCTGCTAAAGCTTGTACTGCAGTGCCACCAAGAGGGGGAAGGGGGAAAAGATCCCCGGGCCAAGATCCCCGGGGCCCAAACTTACCAGGGGGCATGCAGAAATTACAGGTAGCTTTTTTTTGTCAATATTTTTTTCAATAATAATAATTACTCTTATGATTCTCTGATTCCGAAAGACGGTGCACTATCATGACTTGCATTTCATCCCTCCAGTTGAAATACAAGGAGAGTAACAATGGGAATTGAACCGGATACCAAGAGAGGTCTCCACGATTCAACGCACACACAGTGGCTACCACCAGGTTAGCCGACTGAGCTAAGCTACTGGCCTTAGGCTTTCGTTCTTCATCCCTGGGAATGAGTTCATCGTACCCTTTTAGTAATCATATCTGAAACATTGTTCCCTTTCTAAATATGTAATTATTCAATTGAAACAAATAATTCTGTATTCTAAATTCTATTTGGCATAAACTCTAATGTTGAACACCAAATAAACCATGGTAATTGGCTCTAATTGTATCTATTGTTTGCTCTTCTGTTGAATTTTGAACCAAAAAAATGAAATACCCGCATGTGGTCTTGATTGAAATAGTTTCAAGAAGACAGTTCAAATTAATATTGCACAATATGATTTTGTTTACATCAGAATTGCATACTACACAATTTAAAATGATAACGTTCCATAGATGAGAATATGCCATATGTTATAAATTTCATTCATTAAAACAGATTCCAAAAAT
>NW_022737015.1:0-977 GCF_011630105.1 Anneissia japonica | reverse complement strand
ATAGTTTATATGATATAATGGTGCCAAGTATTTATGTTCCAAGAGTCAACAACTAACATCGATTTATCGTGTGTTGCAAAAAAATTTTGATTTTATATAGATGCGAGGATGAGGATGTTGATGATTATAATTAGGATGATGATGATGATTGATGATGAGGAGGATGTTAGTAATAATGATTGTGATAATGATGATGATAATGAGGTTGATGACACTGAGCATAAGGGTGATGATGATTATATAATTAATAATATGGTTGTTAGAGAAGACAATGGTGATAATAATGATAATAATGACAGTGATTGATGACTGATAATGATCATGGATGATTATGAGGAGTATAAGGATGATAATGCTTGATAAATTATCAGCAGGATGAGGTTATTTGTGATAAATGTTGAAGATGATGATGAATATAATGATGGTGATGAGGATGATGACAATGATAACAATAATAATGAGAATGATGGTAATGATGATTATGATGAAGATGAAAATGAGGATTATAAGGCTAATAACGATGAGGGTAAAGATAATGATAAAAGTGTCACTTCTCATAGGCATATGTGAAGTTAAGTTGTGTGCTCAACCGTTAAGTTCTTTGTCTTCTGTTCAATCGAATAGCTTAGTGGTTAATGCACTTGCCTTCTAATCCCAGGGTCCTGGGTTCCTTTGACAGCAAGACTTTTTCTCAAGACCAAAAACAACTCTACTTCTTAAACCTCATAATGAAAATTATCGCAAATAAAAGCATCACATTATTTCATTTATTTAAAGAAGCCCCTTGAATATCAGCCGACCTTCTAGGATGCATTGGAAGGGTCACCTCTATTAAAATCCCATTGCTGCCATCAATGTGTTTCAGCTAAACTGCTTGATTTCTCAATAGTGCATCATTTCTCGGATGCGACTCCAAAGGCAAGATATAATTTTCAAATGAATGGTAAAGAAAATAATAATAATAATAATAATAATAA
>NW_022737014.1:0-699 GCF_011630105.1 Anneissia japonica | reverse complement strand
TTGCGTTTATGATTCCTAGGCCATCGTCTCGGTATAAGCCGAAAGTATTGCCGTGTTTTCCCGTATATCTGATGTAGAAGGAAAGATCCAACTAACTCGCATGTTTCAGCCCCATCGTAACTGCCCATTGTGACGTCGAAT
The DNA here is from genome assembly GCF_011630105.1 of Anneissia japonica. Classification (NCBI taxonomy): domain Eukaryota; kingdom Metazoa; phylum Echinodermata; class Crinoidea; order Comatulida; family Comatulidae; genus Anneissia; species Anneissia japonica. The sequence goes on along the minus strand of NW_022737014.1, from coordinate 558 downwards.
AGATTGGATGATGCTTTCTTGACCCACGGTTCTCCTGAGTGATGCAAACATGATTTCTTTGCGTGAAGTATTATTTGTCGTTCTTCGGCAGTTATTTTGTCATATCCCGATGCGAAGTTTAATGCATCGTTTAGCAGATCGATGGAGATAGACGGGTAGAAGTCAACCGAATGTAGGTAAGAATGGCCCCGGAAAAAATGGCCCCAGAAAAAATGGCCCCGGAAAAAATGGCCCCGGAAATAATGGCACCGGTAAAAATGGCCCCATATTACAGGTAGGTAAAAATGGCCCCAATGAAAAATTCGGTAATAGAAATGATATATTTTGATATTATTTTTTTTAAATATTTAAATACTGTATAAGCAAGAATTGAATCAAGAAATAAAAAATGGCCCTCAATTATAAAATTCAATTATAAAATTCAAGAAAAAAAAATGAATAATAAATAAATGCTGTAAAATTCCCTGTAGCAAAAATTTAATAAATAAATCAACGTAAAGAATATGCATATTTGAGAACTCAAATAAATTAGTTTTTAGCTCCTATGAGCTAAAAACT
>NW_022737013.1:0-934 GCF_011630105.1 Anneissia japonica | reverse complement strand
TGGCCTCATGGCGCTGACAATCTTAAAATATTCGAAGCCCACGTCAACTCATTTCATTCACATATTACTTTAGAACAGTCTCGCACATCCCTGCCATTTCTAGACGTTTCCATATCACTTAACAATAACAATCAGCTCACCACCTCACTCTACACTAAACCCACAGATAGTCACACTTTTCTTAATTTTAATAGTAATCACCCACTTAATTAAAAAAAATCTATAATATACAGCCGATGTCTCCGTCTAAAACGTCTATGTTCTAACCCCATTGACTATGAATTCCATGTGTCTAATTTATTGGGTTTCCTTCTCAAAGCTGGCTATCCCCTTGACTTGATCAAATCGCAAATTAACAAAGCCTCCACACACTCCCGTTCTGATCTACTCGCTTACAAGCCCAAAACTCAATCAGAACGCATCGCCCAAAACTCAATCCGAACGCATCCCCCTCATATTCGAATTCCATCCTTCCAACAAGACTGTCACCAAAACTATCAAAGACGACTTCTCGCACCTCCAACTCGACAAATCCATACAACACTTATTTAATACACCACATATTCTTGACCACACCGCCAGCCACCTAATTTGAAATCCCTTCTCACTTTCTCACCCATCACTACTAAACCTCCTTCACATGGCAATATGAAATGTAATAAGCCTCGCTGTCAAATATGCACACATATCATAACTAACAGCACAATCACACTCCCAGTCACTAACCACAAAATTCACCCCCCTCAACTCACATGTGACTCTACCAACGTGATCTACATCATATGTGTAAAGCATGTGATCATGGCACCTACATCGGTGAAACTGGAGCTTCTTTTAGAAGTACATTTAATAATCACAAGTCATCTATGCGCACCCATAAGAACCTTCCCATAGCCACACATTTCAATTCTCCTAACCATAACATTAGTGATTT
>NW_022737012.1:0-2200 GCF_011630105.1 Anneissia japonica | reverse complement strand
CATGTATGTCTGCGGTTAAGATATATTTTATCATTTAAAACTAGTCTATTTTTCACAATTTCTACATTGGCAAAAAGCTAGTTATTCTTTCAGGACATATACTAATTACACTGTTAATGTGCCATTGACACTGACATGCACATTTATGAATGAAGCTACTACATGGCCTAAAATATTGGCCAATTAGATCACAAAAAGAAATTTTAACATTTATGCTACATCTTTTTGTCGTCGTTAAACATTTTAATATATTTTTATATTAAATTCAAAATTAATTATGGATCAAGTAATTAAAATTGCTATTATTAATCGAAATTCCGTCGTTCTACGTTGCCTAGAACCGGTAAAATTTAATTTTTAAATTAAAATTTTGATCAAATTTGGCGATAGAGGGCGGGGTTTGTATACTATTTTGACAGGCCACCATTTTGTTTTTACTAGTCAGATTTGTATTTTTTAAATATTTTCCAATTCTAGATATTATTTCTTAAATTATAAAAAAAAAAATTGTTACGATCAAGCTATCCGTTTACCAAACATGTTTTGTTGCTTAATTTTAAAATCTTAGTGTAGAACATACTAAACTATTTTCGTTTTCGTTATAATGAAAACACCTATTTCGACAACGGATGGCTCGATCGTACAATAAGAATATATTAAAACAAAAAGCCCGCCCTCTATCGCCAAATTCGATCAAATTTTTAATTTAAAAATTAAATTTAACCGGTTCTAGGCAACGTAGAACGACGGAATTTCGATTAATAATAGCAATTTTAATTACTTGATCGATGATTAATTTTGAATTTGATATAAAAATATATTAAAATGCCTAACGACGACAAAAAGATGTAGCATAAAGGTAAAAATTTGTTTTTGTGATTTAATCGGGCAATATTTTAGGCCGTGTAGTAGCTTCATTCATGAATGTGCATGTCAATGGCAATGGCACATTAACAATGTATTTAGTATATGTCTTGAAAAGAATAACTAGCTTTTTGCCAACGTAGGAATTGTGAAAACTGGACTAGTTTTAAATGATAAAATATATCTTACTGCAGACATACATGTATAAAAAATATATTGTAAATGGTTAAGTAAACTGCCACTCAGTGAATTCCAAAAAAGCCATCTTCATTGGTGGTATGAAGTTCACCATAAAATAAAATGTCCAGGGCCACGTAGAGTTTTTGTGAAGTTTGAAGTGTTTTCTTGTCTTCGTTAGATTCCTCTTCTGGTTACATTTAACCAACACGGCTGTTTCTTTCCAAGTGGAAATGGTGCCGCGAGCACAGCTCTCTGGGAACAAGGTAATTCAACAGAAGGACGCACATCTCTGCTCTCGAACATAGCGTGTGCGTACAGTCCTTTGATCTTTACTGTGGCATCGACAATCCGATACTAGTTGCGAGTACAGCCGTCAATTATTAGTCTATGCGTGCCATTCGTTTCATGGTGTTAGTTTTTATTTTATTAATTTTGGGTACTTCGCAATGCGTGTTACAAATGAATTTTTTTGTTGACCGCGAGCTTGTTAAATGCTTCTATAAATTGCAATTTGATTTGTGAAAATTGACCAAGAAAATTAAAAGTTATAGCAATGTAAAATTTACGAATCTTATAAAATTTCATGTTCTTATGTAACATTAATCTGTTATTTTGACCATGTTGGCATAAGGTGCCGAAAACGAACATTTGAGTATATACAGAACATTTATTAATTTTTTCTGCGAAGTGAGTCTCATAAACGACAATTCACCACAATTTTGGTAAAATTAATGATGAAATGAAGAATATAATTTCAGTCTAATGTTAGTGCAAAATATCATTAGGCCTTTGTAATCACCGCATTACGCGCGATTATCATGGCAACTAACACGCGCGTGAGTAAATCTTCACGTACGCTTACGGCTTATGGCCTGGTTGCTATGGTTTTTGTGACGTTCAGCGTGTAGGGACGCACGTGCGCATAGAATGTCGATACCAGAGTTATAACCTTTTATTTTTTTATTGCCTTGCTCGGATGGTGGATACGTGCGCCTTACAAAATGCCATTATTATTATTTACTTGCTAATAATTTTTCATGCGGTATTTAGTTAAATGTTTTAATGTTTTCCGATTAGTGTAAAAGTATATTATGTGTAAGATGTATCATCATTAGCTAATCCTCTTAACTATATAATGCTTCGTCATATTCCACCA
>NW_022737011.1:0-2053 GCF_011630105.1 Anneissia japonica | reverse complement strand
CTCTTTCACCATAATTAAAGTGCTGCTGCAAAAACGAACTACATCATAATAAAGTCGCATACTACCTAAAGAAGCCACGGTAGTGATAAAAGCTCGTGGAATAAATCAATAGTCTGGAAGTGCTCTTGTATTTATATTATAACAAAATCAGTGTGTATGTACAGGTATTCTACAGTTTTAAATTAAACAAGAGGTGTTCTCTACATTTAAGAGTTTATATTCATCACTCAACAACAAAGTAATGTATGCATAGTTGTGGGAAAAAGTACTACATTGTAAACATAACTTGCTGTTGGTCTTATTTTAATAAGTAATATTTTCATACTGATCAACATGCAGCCACCTGGATGATCAATTTGTAAAATATAAACTTTTCAAGAGTAATACAGTGTTTAAAATCAAAACTTTTTCATCATCAGTACTGAAAATACAAACTACTTCATAATATTGTTATTTATTTATAGAGGTTCCATTTTCATACAGGTGGTTTTTTTTTTATGTGTTTGTTATTTTTGGTAATTATATATCAAATTCTATGTAATTATTTTTTTTATCAAAACAAATGTATTTTATATTTTCTAACAGGAACTGAGCCTTCTGCATCTGTGCTGAGCACAATTTCCGGATCGCAACGGAACCCATCTTATTACCATAGCTTCGGAATGACGCAGAATTACATTATCTTCATGGAATACCCCTTGGTTATTGATGTTTTGTCAATGTTACTTTCCCGCTTCACCGTGAAAAAATCTTTCCATGAATCGATGAGATTTGACCAATCAAAGCCTACATTTATTCACATTCTGGATAAGAAGACCGGTAAAACGATCATCAAACATACGACCGATGCCATGTTCGCTTTCCATCATATCAATGCATACGAGAAGGATGACCACATCGTAATGGATCTCGTTCACTACGAGAATAACAACATCATGACAACATTTTTACTTGAGAACCTACGCAATGATACGTCTTATTTAGTTGGGACAGCACGCCGCTTCGTGTTACCGTTAAAAGTGGAAGAAGTGTGTTGAAAATTTGTTTATGTCTGTTTAGTGTTGTTATACAAATTTTGTCTACTATAATCTTTCACTCTTGATTAAATACCAGTATATATATTATTAGTAATTTTATTTGGCTGAAGCACATGGTCAAAGGATATGCCAAACAGCTTACTTAATCTCTTTTTTAAGTGCAGTTCACAAGACAAACGTACACAAACTTATTCAGACTTGCATCGAATTGCGATCGGTTGTAGCAATTGCAACACCCAGACGCACCCAATTCCAATTCACAATCATGTATGAAAGCTTAGTAATAAGTAATAGATATCGCAATTATTAACCATTGCAATTGGGTGCTACAATCTTTATTACTCTTGATTACCGCGGAATCCGATCACAATGAATTCTGCGTCAAACACTGATAGGCTGAGGTCAGTCAACGTACAGTAGGTCTATCCACCGGAGGTCTAGTACAGTTTGACCTCTTGTTCCAATGTAAAGTTTGCAACTGATCGAAATGGAGTGTAGTCTGAATAGGGTGTAAGTCTTATTATGAGTCTTGAAGAGGTGGTGGTTTTTTTTTTTTTTTTGGTCTTGAGAAAAAAATCCTGTTACCATGACAGGATTTGAAGGCAAGCATCCTAGCCACACTATACAACTTCACTCTACTACAGTAGTAGTTCCCAAGACTAAGCTATTCAACTCTACTGGTAGGTCCCGAGACACTGAGAGGAGGCCAACTTATATTGATTTTGACATAATGCCAATTTATTGATAATATACTGTAACAGTTAACATTTATAGAGACTTCTGCAAAATATACTGTTACTTTCTTAAACATTTACCGCAAAAAAAAAGGCCCTAAAAAGGCATTAACAACAAGATCCTAACAAGGCCACTTTGGGAGCCCCACAAAGTAAGACCATGTACAGGGGCAGATCCTGAGATGTCCAAAAGGGGGGGCTTAAAGGGGGACCGAAATTTGGGCCGATCGAGACAACAAAGGCATGCCCCCGCGAAACTTTTTTCAGGGCGGCCCCCCCCCC
>NW_022737010.1:0-629 GCF_011630105.1 Anneissia japonica | reverse complement strand
TGTATTCCACTATTTGCATTCACACCTGGGCTGTATATATATATTGCCTTGGTTTGGCTCTGTAACCATTAGTGGTCGTGGGACTGGTTTGGGCCCTACCTAAGCTGGTCAAACGTTTCGTTTGGGTCTATACCCCAGCTGCACTGATGAGGCCTATAAGGCCGAAACGGATCCGTCTGCAGGGGGATATATCCCCCATCCCCCGCCTTCCTTCCAGTGGATACTTAGTTTATTTTGTCATTCTGATCGGATTTTCTCTACTGTTCCGTTTTAATTTTAAATACTTTTGCAATATGTGGCTGTTTGCTGTTTCATGGGTTTTCCCCATTTGCCTTTTAAAATTTATTTACATTCATTAAAGAATCTCTTTTGAGATTCCAGCAGGCCGCCATTGATGCACTGTAGAGATTGCATCTTTAGATCTCCGATCTTGTTCTCAAATTCACGGACTAGTGCTGTCTCGTAAGAATTTCGTAGGACGCGTTAAGAATGACAAAATATTCTCTGTATCTACTGGAACCAAGCCACATAGCTTGTATTCCACTATTTGCATTCACACCTGGGTGTATATATATATTGCCTTGGTTTGGCTCTGTAATCATTAGTGGTCGTGGGACTGGTTTGGGCCC
>NW_022737009.1:82614-92114 GCF_011630105.1 Anneissia japonica | reverse complement strand
TCTGAAAGATGCAATGGGTTGTTTAAAGTGCACACGAGCCAGATGTATACACTGGATCTCCATTTTAAGTCCTTATCCGAGAAGACTTGGTTCTACCAACCGAACCATGGGCGAGGAGCAGCTGGAACCAGCTCCAATGTTAAAGGCTGTAGCTAGCGGCGCCCCTGCCTTACCGCTTGGCCACTCGACTCGCTAAAATTGTCGATGCCACAATTATGATCAAATGACTGTACCTACGCACATGCTATGTTCATGTTGTTGAATTGCCTTGGTTTATCCTATCTATTTTTACTTAACAAGAATAACTAACAACTGCAATTACTGCAATCAAATCTGATAAGGATGTCCAAACATATTATTAACATATAATGATTATCAAGTAATATAACTCATACATTCATTATGCACAAAATACATACACATATTCTTATCATTATTAACATGAGGGCCTCATGAAACAACACCCAAAAAGAACTATAAACAAAACACGTTGGCAGGTATTCGTAAGTTTTTGAGGTATTTTAAGTGGTCCAAGTTCTCAATAACTTTGGTTTCAATCCATATATTTTTAATTCAATTCTGGTCATTAGTTGTAATTAAATCCTTGCATATAATGGTAATGGTTGGATACTTATACAGCGCATAATACATGGTCTCTATGCGCTCGGGGCTAGATGTTGCACTTTACAATATCTTTCTCCTCCCCATGTCTTCAGCAGCCAGTAAACCGGCGCCATTTCATCTGTCCACGACAGGGGCCGAATGAACCAGTACACCGGGGTAGCCCCCCCTACTCATCTCGAAAGATGTACTGGGTTTTTTAAAGTGCACATGAGCATTTGTGTACACTGGGCCTAAGGTTTATAGTCCTTATCCGAGAAGACTTGTTCCACCACCAGAACTATAGGAGCAAGCCGGCCGCGAACCTGTGCCGAGATTGTTGGCTGTGATCACGGTGCCCCTGCTTTAACCGCTCGGCCATTTGGCTCACATACAGTACTACACTATGCAGTAAAAGTGCCCAGCCACAACATTCACTTTCTTTCGTGCTTAGGCTGAAGTACAGTGGCCTTGGTTTTTTTTTATAAAGCAGGCTGATTGGTCACTTGTTGTGCTTGATTGACACTCGACACTCCGGAAAGGCTTGGCTTATACCGTAGATAAAAAATACACTTGTTTGTACTGTAGTTTAGACGATTCAATGCTGGTTAATACACTACTCGATGCAGATTGATGTTACAGTAGCCCTATTTATTGCTTTATAGTACAGTAGTACTGTAATTCCAAACATTTAAAGCATTCATTTTGAAAAGAAGATCCCCCCCACCCTCTTTACTTTACAAAATTAGCCTCAAAATGAAGCCCATCTTCAAAAGAAACACATCCAAAGTTTACAAAAAAAAAAAAAGCTCAGGGCTTCAATTCAAGGTTTTACGGTATAGCATTTTCTTTGTGAATCTTCCAATCCCAACGTTGGAATTTTGGATTCAGCTTGGAATCCACGATTCCAACGTTGGGATGCGCAGTTAGTCAGAGTATGTTAAAGCCAAAGAGGATCCAGCAGGATCAAAAGGACTCGTCAAAAAAATTAAATATATTGTGAGCATATTTACATTACACGTATATATATTTTTGAATATATGTATTTCATTCATAATCAATTACCAATATGTTTGATTTTAATTAGATGCATACCGAAACATAGTCATCTTCTTGACATCACCTTACATTCACAAAGTTCAAACTAATTAGACTCAAGAACCTCAAATGATCAACAACAACTACTTAACAGAAATGTCCAAGGTGGAAAATCCAGAACCTGTCCTGGTAAAACTAATATAACTAATTACATTTATTTATTCTACTACAAACATACAAAATTAGTATTTTTGAATGAACATAGAAATTATGAAATCTAAAATCAACATTTTATCAAATCTAAAATGACTTTCCTATCTTACAGAAAGATTACTGTACCTCTTGAATCCATAGAGTTCACGTTTAAATCTTTCATTAATCGAAAATTCAAAATCGTGCAATGCCAGGCGATTCATATGCTTGCATGCAACACAAGTCATGCTAACTGCCTTTTCATACCTTGTTCTCCAAGATTATACTAGCACTATCTGCAATACCATTGGCCTTTGGACTAGCAACTACCGCAGATGCTTTCCGTTGACCTTGACTTTAATCTTCTGATTTAGGCTTGCAACATCGCTGACTATCGCATGCATCTGTCTTGCACACAAGAACACAGCTAGCCTCTATCAGAGCACTATCAGTGCTATCCCGCTATTAAAATAAGATAACATTTATAGTCAATTAAAAATTGAAAATTCTTGAACAAGCATGTGTAGTTGCTATGTTCTGAGGTGGGAGTTTCCACTATTTATCAGAGATGTTTTGTCTTATATCAATCATATTTATGAAGTGTTTTGTCAATCATATTTATGAAGTGTTTTGTCTTTTTTAAATCATATTTATAAAGTCTTTTAAAAGAAAAAACTTAGGTGTGGAAGGTTCCATTATGTATTAAAGGTGTTCTTTCTTATATTAAAATCACATTTATCAGAACCATTAACAATCATTTATGAAGTCTTTTAAAAGACAGAAATTAGGGGTGGAGGGGTCCATTGTATATTGGGGTTGTTCTCTCTTACATTAAAATCAAGTTTATCAGAATAAATACAGTACTAGCAATCTTTTTGTTTGAAACTTTTAAAAAGACAAAACTCACCACAAACTCTGGCTGAATTGTAGTAGAATGAATTCCTCGTTTGTGGAAGAACTCCTTAAGACTCTCTGACATTGCCATGTAATTATCAACATCACCGGTGACAATTATGTGCGCTGTCGCTATCGTCAAATTTGACATCAACTGCCACACATGAAAATCGTGCAGACTGATATTGGGAAACTAAATATGATAAATTTAAAATTATTAATAACAATTGGTTGGGTATGACAATGTGTATGTTGCTTATACCCTCATACATACTGTAACCCTGTATAGGGCTACAATACTATATTTACTGACCACATATTTTAGTAGAAACTTACCTGCTCCTTTAACAAGCTTGTAATATTTTCAACATCCACATGAGATGGAATGGACTGCATTAGACTCATAGCTGATTGCTTCACTGAAAAAAATTTTGAAAAAAAAAAATTGTTTAATGCCTGTTCACACGTGCATCTGATGTTTATTTACCATCTGGATATTGTATACGCGGTGCCCACAAAGACCCCCAGTTTACAAGTGATTTTTACTGTCATATTGTAGCCATGATTTACCATACAGTGGCGGATCCAGGAATTAGAAATAGCGGAGGGTGGGTCTAGACCCCTGGTACCTAATTAATTTGTTTGAAGGGCCAAATGCGATATGGTTAAAGCAGTTTTGATATCACACGAAGAAGAGAGGGTGAGATCAAGCCTAAGAGGGTATGACAAACTAATTGAGAAAGGGTGAAATGTGTTAAGAAAGCGAGAAAATCTCGCTTGACTGTGTAAAGGAAGATAATAAAGACGGTGTTCGGGTGATTAGGCGATTTTGCAAGGGCAAATGAAAAGGAAAAACTTTTGACGTGTTTCGAAAGGGGTGATGCCACAGTTCAAGAAATTCTTTTGCTCAAAATGATTACAAAAAATAATTAGTAAATTCATACATAATTAAATATAATTGATGATGACGATGATACATGATATATCATATGATTCAATATAACATCAATTATCATTTATTATGTTTTTGCTTTTTTTCATTTCATGTATTTCGCTGTATGAAACATATAGAAAGCAAGCGGAAACACTTAAAATACAAAAAATGCTGTTCTCGAATTCTCAAAAAAGTAAAATAAATTACTGTCAATGTGGCTCTTTCTGCAATGTGGGGAATCAGAAAACAATAAAAACAAAAAGAAAAAGCAGAATAGATATAAATTTAAATTACAATATAGAAAATAATTAACATTTCAGTTACCATCATTATAACCATCATTATTAAATATTCATGTGTTTTTTTTTTAAAGATAAATTTTAATATACATTATTAAAATTGGATACAATATATGACAAGACACTCAGAAGACTCTGTATCCAGACATGGCCAAGCAAGCTAATGGACAGTCAATAAAGGTTATAAAAATGTTCCCTGAGCAGCTTACTAAACCTGAAGATAACTCCGTTCCCTAAGTCTCAATAGAACAAATATAAAGTATGAATAAATAATAACAGAGTGTTGCTTCCATTATCTACACTTTAAGGTCTTTCATTTAAGATAAAAGCGTAATGCAATAAAAGACTTATTCATGCGTAGTGCAAGTTGGTATGTTACTATTTTTGGCAGCCTCCATTGTCCCGGTGGGCTCAAGGGAGTATTTACTTTCAAAGTGTAATTTCAAAGTGAGATCAAGTTCAAAAGAGCCCAAATATAGTAACTACTTACACAATGGAACAGACGTGGCAAGAATAATGACACATATAAATAAGCTCATAGCAGGATCAACATAAAACCTCCAATCACCCTCCACAAAGTGAATAATCAATGCGCTGATGATGGCAACCACGGAGCTTAAAGCATCTCCAAGTACATGTAAGAACACACCACGCATATTCAACTGTGAATCAGATGCTAGATAAACAAAAATAATTTAATGTTAATGCAAGACTGTTTGTAAACCTTGTTTCAAGAACTTTTTTTTTAATTTCGTCAGAGGAGGGCGGAAAAAATAAAACCTAAATTTTGTTTTTATTTAGCAAATAGTTTTGCCAAAAATATCCATAGGGAGGAAAAAATATAAATTAAAATTGTATTAATGAAAAATATTGAAAACACTGTAGTAATGGGATGATTAAATGCTTTAAATTTTTATAAGTAGGAATAGAAACCGGCTATTTTTATTTTTGGAGATTTCAATGCAGCGGCGGGCGTAAATTTAAAAAAACTTTTATTTATAAAAAAAAGTCTTGCAGGTAAAACATATGTTACTGAATCAAAACATTAATAAAAACATAAAGCTATGGTGTGCTTTCCTAACAAATATTCAAAATCAACATACAATGTATAATAGTTTTTAGATCATAATGTATTAATTTAAATATATGACTATTTCTTTTTTGGATTGATTTGGGTTATTTCTTGTATTTATTTATTTATCTACGAAATTTACATAGCGCCCCTTTCATTAATATTTATGTTCAAAGGTGCTTTACATTTAGGTGTACAAAAATACATAAATACTGTATGATATTTTAAATACGCCTAGATTGTAGTTTTCTATATACACAATGTATATATATCTTTGTTATATTTAATAATTTTAAGAGGTAGCTGGCTCATCTGAGTTATAGCAATGTCTTTGCTTAAGCTACCCCTGCTCAGCATTTCAATTTTTGTTATTCTTACATATTGTATTTAATTGTCACTGTAATTGTAAATGTTGGTTAAATAAGTAAATGAAAATGAATAAAATCGTTTCTTGCCAAAATGAATAAAATAATAAATAAAATAAAATGAGATAACATAGTTTGGACTATAATTTTCAATTATCTTTTAATACATGGCTTGGACCATGTCAATGAGGTAAAATTTTTTTTGTTTATTTTGGATATTTTTGCACACTACCACCCCCCCCCCCTCAACACCAAATGGTGATCCTGGATATGACCTGTGTTTTAATTTGTGTACTTAATATTGATACAAATTCCTTACCAATTGTAGCCTCTAGGTCTTCCTCCCCGTCTTCAACTTTGACAATTGCTTGATCCGTTACATCACAATTGAAGTTAGAGCCGTTTTCTTTCTTCAAGAGGCTTTTTGCAGATTCTTCATTGTTATCGTCTTTAAGTCCTTTATATTCAACATTGGGTGCATCCTTGGTTGATTTACCATTATTGCCATGGCTGGGGGAATTTTCCCCACCACCATGGCTGTGTCCATGGCCCCCACCACCATGACTATGTCCATGGCCTAAAATAAGAAACAAGCGATTTATCTTTTCTTTTTTTTTATCCTTAATGATTGAAATTCTGAAATTGTTTGGGAATTGTATGTTTGAAGAACTATATCATTTTGTTTTGAAAATTTATTCTCAATAATAATAATAATAAGCATCATCATAATAATAAAAACAAATTAACAACAATACCAATTGATGACAAATATGATAATGAGGATGATGTTTTTAATTTTTTTAAATAAATTTGGTACTGTTAAATGTGAAATTTACAGTTGAACTTGAAGTCGAATCCAAAATGGCATTGAAATTTGGATGAAATTTTACTTTACATATCATTAACCAAAAGAAAACACAACAATTTAGCATGTAAAATAAAATTGACTTAGAGAAATTTTACGAGTTCAGCAAAGTCGACTTAGGCAAGTTTTACTGTATTCATCACTGGTGCTATTAAGCAATTATGAAATTTTATTGACAAACAAAAATTGTATTGATTGACTACTTTTAGCTTTTGTTTCATATTACTTCAGGAATGACATGTATACGTATATATCTGTCTCTTATACACATCTGTAACTACTTACACAATGGAACAGACGTGGCAAGAATAATGACACATATAAATAAGCTCATAGCAGGATCAACATAAAACCTCCAATCACCCTCCACAAAGTGAATATTTGCAATAGTATGCACTCATTTCGATGTTCCTTTCTGTTGAAAGTTCGTTAAAATGTCTACCAATTTTCAGACTCCATTTCATGAACTCGCGGCGTAAACAAAGTTAAAGTTCAAAGTTCGGCAGTCACGTCTGGGTGAGCCCATCAAAGAAGCCACGCCTCCAAATCACATGTTAGCCAATAAGATAATAGAAATTTCTCCTCCACCACATGCTCAGGTGATGACGATATACATCGCCCAAACTCTTTTACTGTACATTGGGCTTCCGGGTTTTCTTACCGCGGAGAAGATAAAAAAAAACCCGTCGTTTTAAAATTAATTTGTGTATGACTATGAACCTTTTATTTTCATTTTTATTTTACTAGTTCTCTTTGTGATGACATAGATATTTCGGAAATGATAAATAATAATTAAAAAAAAAAACACCAACACTGGCTCAAATTCGTTTACATTCGGTGGCGGAGGTAGCAAGCCGAACCCAACTATATTGAATGCTGTTTACACTCAGAGTCATAGATAGTACAATGATTAAAACGGCAGAGCAAGCCAAAATCGTCTCAATTCACATCACATGAGACATTTTTTTTCCAATGTGGTATCCATTCCTTTTCGATATCTGCGTACATTTTAGAACTATTTTTTGCTCTCCTTTAGATGTTTTCTTCAACGCAGATCTAGGGCATAGGCCTAAATGGTGAATCCCCACAAATTCCAACATGTTTGTGAAAAGTAAACAACTTCATCATTATAAAAATTGTATTTTCAATTTTTGTTGGTGGATTTTATTAAATGTGTATAAACTTAAAAAAGAATGTATTTCAATTATTGAATCAATATTCTGACCTTAAATTCCGATGTTGAGCTCGAAAAATTCGTAAATTCTAGGCCTATTCTACCCTACTCAGTAAGTATACTAATCAAGGAGGTTCTGATCATCACTGCATGTGATTGCACAAGTGCAACCACTGTGCAGTGTATGCTAAGAAGTTCAAATGGGAAACTAATTTTCCGTACCATATGACATACCACGATGTTCAATTATCATCAATCAATGTATTTGAATCGATATTAGGCCTACAGGAAAATAGTTTGTTAATAAAACATTGATAAACATTGTTCATTTTGTAGGATGCTTGAATACCATACAAAATTAAGGAATATCATATGAGTGAGTACTGTATGTGTGTAAACTTGTCTCTCTTATCTGTGCCTGGGATAGCCAGCTAAGTCCTGGCAGGCTTATGGCGCCTTAGCCTGCCTAGGCCTAGATACTGTAGCCTACACAGTGGTTGTAGGCCTATCTAACCTAGGCCTAAACTCATGATACGATATTTTCAGCTATTGTATGATATTCCTCTCATGAATTAAATTTAGGCTTTTTGAGATTCGCGAAAGTTTAATGTCGCGAAAACGGCCGAAATTATCAATTCGCGAAAGTTTCTGGTTTACAGTATTTAGACTAGGTAGGCCTATGTATGAAGAATATGTAAAAATATCAACTTTTTTAGAGCTCAGTAATTGATTCTGAAAAACTGTTTTAAAAAAATGATGTAGAGAAATGCCATCAAATGGGCTTAAAAAACTCTAAAACCCTGGAGCGCAATGACACTTCCGCCCCCTTGACCCCCGACCAGGGCTCTGCCCCTGGACCGCGATGGGGGCCTAGGCGGCCTCCTATACCCCAGCCTATTTCAATTTACTCTCCTGTTACTTTCAAATTTCTCCTGGTACTCAAATTCTTAAATAAACCCCTGAAGTAAATGCTTAGACATAGGCGCTATTTTACACCAAAAGAAATTTTGCAAGGAAATTAAAAATCAATTTATACTTTATCTTTATTTTCACCTTTATGGCAACAAATTCAACTATTAATGACACAATATCTGGGATCATATGGAATGAGTCGGCAACAAGAGCCATGGAACCTGTAACGTAGCCTATAGTGATTTCTGCTACAAAAAATGTGCTAGTCATAACCATCATACATATAAGGCGGCACGATTTTCCACTATAACGTCCCATTTTGGTATATGATGAGTAGAATTCCTGGTGAATGTGAAACAGTTACTGTATGTATGCTTCTTGACCAGATAATGCAGAGGCCTACGCTAGGCCTAGACGAAAATCAAGTCTGGAAAATAGCTGTTAACGTAAAAGACGAATTATTTTATGAAAGAGAAATCGAAGAAGTTAATTACAAATTAACCAGTTACACAAATCAATAATTTATCCTTATCAACTGCACAATTACAACGACAGAAATTTCACAATACAGTACTAATTGTCAAACCTCTCGTGATGTTGGACGGACGAACAATGGGTTAGGTGCCGTGTAAATTTCGTCAAAATTGGGAAGCTTAGCCTTGGGAACTAGGTGCACAAAACCGCTTCAACTTACCCCGTACTGCTCAAATTTGTAAATTCATTTCAGTACTAGAAATACCGAAAAGTGTATACTAATAAATTGTCCCATATAAATCATGATTACAGACAATTTTAATGTTTTTTTATTAAGTTCGGTCTACTTGATTTCCTTCTGCACCCGTACCGCAGTGTGAGAGCTGAGTGCACAAAAATCGTGTGATCATGAAGCGTACGTGTGATCAGCTGGTTTTTGTTTTTGACTACTTTGCATTTTTGACAATTTCCATGGAGGTATAATAAGAATACTTGAGCGCTAACTGCAATGTATTCGATGTTCGAAATACGCAGAGCTGTGTGTGTTTACCATCCAAGATGGCTGCCATAGATTTAGCCAATCAAATTTCGCCTAAGCGCCATCGTTTGCAACGGCGCCCTCAATTTACACAGAAAGTTCAGTACAGCTAGTTACCCGTATGTTTGAAACTCGAGCGTTGC
>NW_022737009.1:80767-82557 GCF_011630105.1 Anneissia japonica | reverse complement strand
GTGAACTAAAAGGAACTGTGTCATACTACTCATTAAAGTCACCAACAACTAACCGATATTCAACAACATTAACCAAAAGAAAACACAACAATTTAGCATGTAAGATAAAATTGACTTAGAGAAATTATACGAGTTCGGCAAAGTCAACTTAAGCAAGTTTTACTGTATTCATCACTGGTGCTATTAAGCAATTATGAAATTTTTTTGACAAACAAAAATTGTATTGATTGACTACTTTTAGGTTTTGTTTCATATTACTTCAGGGATGACATGTATACTTAAAGTATATATTGAATTTTATATTTTTATATTTAATTTTATATATTTTATTTAATTTTAATAAATACTATAATTATTATTCTTAAACACATTACCACTGAATAAGCAAAGCCCAAGGAGATTCACAACCAGTCCAGCAGTGCCGACCCCAAGAACCAGTAATGGTTTCTCTACTTCAATTTCCTTTTCGATGAAACGTTGTAACGCTTCAACAAATATCGTGAAACACAAAGCAACCAGGAAAACACCATTAACAAGTGCACCAACTACTTCCGCTCTCACCCAACCATAGGTA
This sequence comes from Anneissia japonica, assembly GCF_011630105.1. NCBI lineage: Eukaryota > Metazoa > Echinodermata > Crinoidea > Comatulida > Comatulidae > Anneissia > Anneissia japonica. Next base: position 81,983 of record NW_022737009.1, on the reverse strand, counting down.
TTCCGCGACGTCGTTAATTTTGAAACCTAATGAGAGAAAACAAATAGGGTAGTGTACTGTAAAGATTTCTTGGTACAACAAATTCTAAACCAAATATATGCAATAAAATAAATGCTTAAGCCTAGGCACTATTTTACACCAAAAGAAATTTAGCAAGGAAATTAAAAATCAATTTATCATTTATCTTAATTCTCACCTTTATGGCAACAAATCCAACTATTAATGACACAATATCTGAGAGCATATGGAATGAGTCGGCAACAAGAGCCATGGAACTTGTAATGTAGCCTGTAGTGATTTCTGCTACAAAAAATGTGCTAGTCATAACCATCATACATATAAGGCGGCACGATTTTCCACTATAACGTCCCATTTTGGTATAAATATGATGAGTAGAATTCCTGGTGAATGTGAGACCGTTACTGTATGTATGCTTCTTGACCAGATAATGCAGAGGCCTACGCTAGCCTAGGCCTAGACGAAAATCAAGTCTGGAAAATAGCTGTTAACGTAAAAGACGAATTATTTTATGAAAGAGAAATCGAAGAAGTTAATTACAAATTAACCAGTTACACAAATCAATAATTTATCCTTATCAACTGCACAATTACAACGACAGAAATTTCACAATACAGTACTAAATTGTCAAACCTCTCGTGATGTACGGACGAACAATGGGTTAGGTGCCGTGTAAATTTCGTCAAAATTGGGAAGCTTAGCCTTGGTAACTAGGTGCACAAAACCGCTTCAACTTACCCCGTACTGCTCAAATTTGTAAATTCATTTCAGTACTAGAAATAAAAGTGTATACTAATAAATTGTCCCATATAAATCATGATTACAGACAATTTTAATGTTTTTTCATTAAGTTCGGTCTACTTGATTTCCTTCTGCACCCGTACCGCAGTGTGAGAGCTGAGTGCACAAAAATCGTGTGATCATGAAGCGTACGTGTGATCAGCTGGTTCCTTTTGTTTTTGACCACTTTGCATTTTTGACAATTTCCATGGAGGTATAATAAGAATACTTGAGCTCTAACTGCAATGTATTCGATGTTCGAAATACGCAGAGCTGTGTGTGTGTACCATCCAAGATGGCTGCCATAGATTTAGCCAATCAAATTTCGCCTAAGCGCCATCGTTTGCAATTGCGCCCTCAATTTACACAGAAAGTTCAGTACAGCCAGTTACCCGTATGTTTGAAACTCGAGCGTTGC
>NW_022737009.1:70635-80422 GCF_011630105.1 Anneissia japonica | reverse complement strand
TTTGTACACAGTGTTAACATTTTAAAGCTTGCATGTTCTTGCTAGACATTCTTTCCAAGGATCACTTAAAATAAATACTTCTAAGTTATGTAAATATGCATCAGCACACGTTACACATATCTACTACTATAATAACACATATAGGCCTAAACATGATTTTTAAAAATCTTAAATCCGTAAGTCCAAGGGCAGGGTCTTTCAGATACAGAATGTGATTGTATGGTTTAGTTTGGTTTTTATCGTTTTGCAAGCTCTATAAAGTTTTGTTTTAATACTACAGTACTACTAGTAGTAAACAATAATAATTATGATGACAATGATGATGATGACGATGTATGGTGATAGCCTAATAATATTAAAAAGTGAAGAAAATTGTGCTAAAAACTAGGCGAATAAGTAAATTGTGATTTGTTGATCACAATTATTATAGTATAGTTAAAGCTTAGTAAGCTATTAGGCCTAAGTTGTCTTGGATCCCTGATAAAAGATTATGAGAAATTTGTTTTCATTCTATGGTGATGTAATGATGATGAATTTTACTATAGGCCTATAAAAGTGTCATTTCCGACCATCCGTAATATTTAATCAAATTTTTCGGACCTCAGCCCCAACTATGGTGATTGAGGTGGTTGTGAAATCAGTACGGCTTGAAGTAGGCCTATATAAAGTAGGCTACTCAAAACGGGACTCAAAACAAATGTTTATAAGCTTTATTTTGTATGGTACATCACACATAATAAGATCTCTATCTGGTTGCCGAAAATCGCTGATAAAAGATCATGAGAAATTTGTTGGCTTCATTTTGCCAGCTATTGGGACAGTTGGACAGTCCCACACAATTTGTCTATTGGGTCCACAAAGAATGGGTCTAATTTTCAAAAATAGGTCTAAATTACAGGCTGTCTTAGCACAACTGAAATGAGTCCTGTTCTTGAAAAATGCGTCCAGATTTCTCATATTTTCGCGTACAATTGGTCAACTTTTAAGAAAATTGGTACAGGTTTTTCATATTTTTGAGTAAAATTGGTCCACTTTTAAGAAAATGGGTCCACATTATTTGAATTTACGTGTCACAAAGAGGGTCCACAATGATATTGTTCTGCACTGTTCGAAAATCCTTTATACAGCATTGTATATAACAGTGATGTGATGATCATGAATTTTACAAAAAAAATGTCATTTTCTGGTCATCCAGAGGTACTATTTCCACATTAAACTCCATCGAGTTGACATCTATCTCAGAGTAGGCCTATGTCTTAAGGCCAACTCAGACAGCGTCGGCCGACGCAGCCCGACCCGATTTATCGTCGGGGACAGTCTTAAGCCGTCGTGAGAAATATTAAACATGTTTAATATTCTACTACGCGACTGCCCCCGACGCACACCATCGCGTCTGCGTTCAACTCACACAGACCCGACGCGACAACAAATCGCGTCGGGCTAGCTGCGTCGGCCGACGCTGTCTGAGTTGGCCTTTAGTGACTGCTGATGGGGCGGGAGTGCATAACTTTTTTTTAGGATGTGATCAGGTTTTACATGCCCATTTCCATGACTATGACTATTTTTGATAAAGAATGTTTTGAGCAGTGGTGGATTGAAGCCCACCCCCCTCCACTAAATTTTGTTTACTGGATAAAAGAGAAAAATATAGGCCCCCTATCCAAATTTAAGTCTGAGAGTGTAATTTCCGGGCTTCTAGAGGTGCCATAATCATAAATTTTCTTACCTCAGCCCCAACCATAGTGGGGCTGAGATTGGTGTTCCTTAATCTGTAAAAGTCCCTCCCTGGGTCACCTCTCTGTTGAATTCCTGGATTCACCACTGAAGTTTTATATAATTATTGTTAGGCTTACTAATATTTAATTTATAAAGCGTTGTTTATTGCAATGTTCACTTTATCATCTCAGAACAGCCCTAAAAACTTTCAGAGCGCACTACGTTCCAGGGGGGCTTCTCCCCTTCCCCACAGGGCTTCTCCCCTGCCCCACGGGGTCCTACGTACCTCGAACAACGGCTCCCCCCCCCCCTTCAAAATCCTGGCTACGTCCCAGAGGCCTTAAAGCTGTGGTTCACATTCTGCGGATGCCTAAGAAAAATAATTGGGGGTCCGCCAAGTCCAAAGGGTCCGCAGGTGGTCAAAGAAAAATATGGGGGTTGGCGAAAATTCTAAGCATGGGAGGTGACCAAAGTGACGGCCAGAAAATACAGTGCAAAAGTTAGGAAAAATATATATCAAGAAAAAAGAAGGAAAAAAATCAGAACAAAAACAATGGCATTTCCCAGTACTGCTGGGAAAAGCCAATTAGTGGTGGTATTGTTGGTGGTGCTCGTTTTGGCCATCAGCTGCCAATTCAGATAGCAGGATCATTGCACATGGTTTCAGATACGAGAGTGAAGAGGTCAGTTTATTTTTGTTCATGATTAAAAATGGCCATACAGTATTATCATTTTTAGATATTAATACTGTCGTTCTAAATCCAAAAGGTGTAGCAATTAAAAAAAATCGGGATTCTAAAGATGCATCAAAACTGAAAACCATGTTAAACTTAATGGAGACTGAGAGTCCAGACTGATGAATAGGTGGACTGACCGGCCGACAATGCTAAGCTAAGATAGATGCGAATAGTTGATGCAGAAATTACTGAGGTTGGTGATGTATTGTACTATACGGTGCTGTGTTTCCTTAGGGCGCTTATTCAAGAGGGGCGCTAATTCAAACGGGGCGCATTCGCGCGAGGTACATTACAATTTTGAGTCTGACAGGACAGTGCCATTTCCGGCCATCACGAAGTGCCATGACAAATTCGTGGTGGCGTGTATGAGGAGCGTTTATTCAATTCGTGTCCTTTATTGAAATAAATTCCTTCTCACCCGCTAGTATTCAATTCCTGGATCCACTGTACCGGTATAATGGTAATGGTTGGAGACTTACATAGCGCATAATACATGGTCTCTATGCGCTGGCGTGTGCATTATTATTGTTATTACAACCCAACTAAAAAAGTTTGCGTTACCAGTAGGCCTACTTCATTTCTGTCTCTTATACACATCTAGATGTGTATAATTTTTTACTTTAAACGTTTGAGCATTGTACTGCTGCAACGCTTTGTTAACATTATTTCCTGACATTATTATCATTTTATTATATTATAGATAGCCGGAAATGCAGATATATAGCCGGAAAAAGATTTCAGTTTGCTTGGAAATTATTTTATTTTATTTGCTTTCTAATAATAATGTCTAATAATAACTTTACTCGCCGTGGCGCACGATCATGCAAATATATTTTAAATTATATTTTAAATAATTATATTATAAATATTTTACGCACCTGAAAACTGAAAGGCCATTGTTAAAAAATAATAGCTTCAATAAAGATTATGTTTGAGTTCTGAAGAAACTACTTTCTTTTTATGCTATTTAAAAAAAAACGGAAAAAAAAACAAACAAACAAACGAAAACAAAAACAAACAAAACAAACAAACAAAAACAAAAAACTTCGTTACTAGATTGATTTTTGATAATTATAAGTGCCCATCGTCTTCCAAAAATGCAGATAGCATAGCCGCCCCTCCCCCCCCCCCATATTAATTATCAACGGACAGTAGGCCTATATTTTTCCCCAGAAGGAGCGTCAGTGCTCCTCACTCTGAAGTCCCGTTTTTCCTTATTCTTATTCCATAGCCGCACTTCTTCTTTACAGTTGTCCATCATGCAATGAATATTATCATCTTCTTATCCCATAGGAGTACCTACACTATATACATACAGCTATAATTTGCATAAAGCCATAGAACTCTCCACCAGGACTGCCTTCTAATCCTTATTACGATAATTTGTTGGATGTATCCGGGTTATGTCCCGTGTTTGATTAGGGATTTGCCAACATTTAGGAGGTATAGGCAATACTGATGTTTATGAGTGCTCGATGTCATCGTTGATTCAGATTCCGACCTAACAAGGGTTGCGTGCCCATGAAAGTTATATAATTATAATGATGACGATGAAATTATTATTATCACTATTATTATTATCATTATTATTATTACTATTATTATTATTATTATTATTATTATTATTATTATTATTATTATTACTTTTCACTGGTGTTTATACTTTTATAACTAAGTAGCTGGTAGGATGACGATCATTGGAAGTTGATAACTTTTTAGTTAATTTGGTTAATAATTTAACAAATGAGTGATGTTTTAATTGGTTTTTTTTTTTTTTTTGGGAGGGAGGTTTTTTTTCTTTTTTGTTTTCCTTTTGTCAACCCTGCCCCCATTTTACCAATGTTCACAAGTAAATCAATGGTTAGGGAAACATATAAAAAAAGTCAAAATTATATCAAATTCAAAATTAGGTACAGGTATATTTTAAAAATTTTTTTTTTTTTTGTACCAGTAAACATATTTGCAAGAAATCCTGGGCTTTTCAAGTGAAAAAAGATGGAAAAAGGACAGTTTGAAATAAAAATATGTTAATTGAAAATAATAAATAAATCAGATTTTGCCCAAAAGTGATGAAGGAGCGGGTGATAAACTAATAATTTTTTTATCATAGGGGGCCTAATATATATTAATGTGCATCCGGTGATTCCATGAAGATAATTAAAATTGCTCTAGCGCCACCTATGTTGCAAGATCAGCCAATCGATCCGAAGCTGTAAACATTAGCATTTAACAAACGCCCAGTGAATATCTTATCTTATGGTGGCTGCTCAAAAGCGGTAAACATTTTTGTGGTTGTCTGTTTACCGTAATTCAAATGTAAGTTTATCTTCTTGTGTTAATGTTCATATTTGTGTCATATTAACAACGACTATATTCTATTATTGATTCAAATTACAATAAACAAAATTTGAACAGATCAGACAACACCAATGTGCCTTGTTTGTATCCACAAACAAGCCTTTTAGAAAGGGTACGATACACCCTCTTTGGCCCGTGATGTGTGCATTGCATTTTCAACCTCTCGTAGACAACCAGGTGGTAGAAAACTAGGCCTAGGTCTAAATACGCCGTCAAATAACTACTGTACCTGTCTTTACTTGAGTGTTGTGTCGTGTTTTGACTGCAACCTGCAGCAAACCGTACATGTTTTTTTTTAATGACAAAAATGTTAGTGAGTGTATTGAATGTGGTAATTTTGGGAGCAAGCCACTCGGACTTCCGACTACTCCACTCGATCATGCATGGCTGCTTGGGAATTCCACATCATGCCTTTTCCAAACTTATCCATTTACCAAGTTGGCCAAAACACAAACTCGGTCCTTCTCAATTTGGCCCATGCCAACATATCCCTTTCCGGCTAATTGCAATTATTCAACACACACGATCAAGGCGACGGCAAAGCAATGCACCTGTGGAATACTTGAATGGTCAAGAATGAATTTTTGTTTACGGCAGGAACCAGAGGATCCACTAATTAGTCTTAAATAAAAGTTTACAACAGGGTTTGATGTTTGATAATTATAATTTTTCCGTTCTTATTAAACGTATTAAATTGTGACTCCGAAAAATGACAGACATGAGGCCATAGTGGATGCTACGTTTCATTCTTTAAATTGGAACATTGTCAAGAATGAATAGTCTAAGTCCAAAAGGGTGATAAACTTAACAGAAATCAATACAAGATAAATTTTGACCAATTACAAAAATGTGGGCAGATCATGTTGGAGACAAGATGATATTCTCATAAACAAATTATTACTGTATTGTGGAACAAATAAATGGCAAGTTGACACTTTAAGGTAAATAATGCAAGTTCTTTAGAAGCTCTGAGATCATAGTTTAGACTAGGCTTGTATCTTCTTATTGCTAAGGCTTCAATTATTGCTACTAGTAGTATGTGCTATTTCAATCATTAAATAGATCATGAATCAGTTTGATAATGAGCTAGAAATAAGCATTTGTACTCTTTTTACTCTACTCAATTCATGACCACAACATACAAGCGAGGCTGTTTATTCCACGTGCTCTTTGCATTGATCAAGATGCGACAATCACCCGACTAATGCAAACATTTCTCTATAAACATTTATTTATGATGACGTATGATAGGCCTACTGAACTACGGGAGTATGTGAGATATGTAGCATGGGAACGGGCACTTTTTATAAGCGCCGCTCTCAAATAGACGCCACTCAACAAATAAGCACCGCACTGAAGCCTCCAAAAATGTTATAAGTGCCACGTTGCTTTCAAGCATTTACGGTATTCATTAATTATGTATTTTTGTACTTCTTTGGATTCTGTACAATATAATACCAGTAGGCCTACTTCATTTTCTCCTGTTTTATCCTGCACTGGTGCTGTATTAATATACAATCAGTGTTATTGTGGTTTGCTATGTAGAAAATTCTTTTTTACGCAAAGAGTTCTGATGTATGGAATAGCTAACCTGAAGACATCATTTCGGCTCTGTCCGTAAATGTTTTCAAAAATCGCTTGGATAATTTTTGGAGAGACTATGATATGGGGTCTAAAAGGCTAAAACGTAAAACTTGCCTATTATTATATTTATAATCTAATCTAATCTTAATTTATATTGGCCCTTTGTTTTCATGCAAGTTATTGTAGCTGACTTGCTCTCCAACTTCCAAGAAATCTATTATATATTTGTGGATACAATTTCTCAATTCAATTCAATTAGTCAAAGGTCGTTGAACCATATTGTTCGAGACGCACTGGACACTCTTCCCTCCAAGCAAAGCCATGCATTGCTTTAAAAGTAGCAGACAGGCCCATAGTGAGTTAATATTATTGGAGTCTCATTTTATTGGACAAGTGTCAACTGATGTCAAAGGTTATCATATCCATTGAATTGTCAACTGTTTAAAGACAGGATGCCAGAGACACTTATGGCATTGACTGACACCTTGGTCAGGCATACATTGTCATTGGGCATCAGGGGAATATATAGACAGAACAAAGAATCTATATTTTCACTAAAGTGACAGAATACTATTAATTATTAAATCTTGCAATAAATTACAACACAAATATTAAATTCTAAGGTACACATCATCAAAGCAAACACCATTGCCAGTGTTTGTTTATGGTGTGATATTTGTATTAATAATTAACAAGAGAGGTGTTACTGTATGTAAAGTACTTACTACTGTATATTTATAATTCCTCGTAAAGCCACGGTTTCCTTTGTCCTTTGACCCAGTTAAATAAGTGTCTCTTTCTGTTTACTGTTAATCAACAAAATAGCCACTACCTAAAACAATACAATAGCTTTTTTATATATATATATTTTATTGAAAGAACAAATTATATTAAATCTCGGCATTTATTCCATAATGACATGTGATTAAATTCCCCCCCCCCCCCATAAATCAATTTCAAATTTTCACCTGTCACTTTAGTCAAAATCCCTTTTTTCTTCCAAGAATATTTTAATATTTTTGCAATGGTTTCTTTTTTTTTTCTTCCAGTAATGATCTTGTGTAGCCATTTAACGTAGGAAACTATTTCATTGCACAGTAAGGGGAAACTTTTTTTATTCTTTGTTTTGCGTACTTATTTTTCTAAAGATCATCAGAGTGGGGCAGAATAAATATGAAAATAAAGTTTTATTTTCTTATAGCAAATAGTTTTGCCAAAAACATCCAGACAGGGGAGAAAATAAAAATCAAATTTTATTGGTGAATGTAAAATTGGATAGTTAGATGCTTCACAAATTAGGAAGAAAGATACTTATCTTATCTTTGGAGTTTTCAAGGCAATGGATGGCGTAATAAATATTTAAAAAGACTTCATTTTTTCTGAAATTTCTATTTTTTCATGGCAACGGGTGCGCTAATTGGCCAAAAATAAAATTATATTTTTGTTCGAAATCATCAATAATTGCGTTCAGTGGGTTTACTAAACAAGTTGAAATATTGATTACAGTACTGGGTCAAAAATTGTACATTAAGCCTACTGTACATAGTATTGGTATTCATACAGTAGTATACTTTATAAGTCAATCATGACATCATCACTGCAACTCCCAATGTTATTTGCCTATCTCTCACAGTACAATAATTTTTAAATCAGTGGCTGCTTGCCTTGAATTTTTTAGGTTCGTGTGCAAAAAAAAATTCCTTATTTTTTGCGTCACCGCGAAGATATCGTGCACCGCGATGAAAATTGAATTTAAATTGAAAATTACTTTCGTAAAACAAGGTTAATTAGAACCTGAAGAAAGTGACTTTAAAATCAATATTAAGTGAACAATTAAGCAATTCCTTTAATTAATGAACCCTAATAAACTAAACAAACTTGGAACGTTTAAATAGAAATATTTTAGACCTATTTTAAAGACTAAAGGATCAAAGTTAGAAATGTAGGCTTACGGCCAGGTAGGAGACCACCGAGGCCTCCTCCTAATACAAGCCTAGGCCGTAGCCTAGCGAAGTTATGAAATCATCCCACGATTTTTTCCTGTCTGCACTGACCAAAAAGTTAGTGACAGTGACTATATTCTCTCTCGAATGCCTTAAAAATGTTTATTTCTTTGACGAATGTGAAACATTACAGACAAGGTCTTCTAATTTAATACACAAATTACAAGATAGTTATTCATCGTATCCTTACTCAGTACTGTACTGCTGATGTGTAGTTAACGCATACTGCATTAACACAAATCAGCATACGCACAGCTAAATGTAAATACTCACACACTATACTGATCATATCACTGTAGCAACCGATGACTGCTACAACAGTTGGTTACCAAAACTAACATTAAAAGACAGCGATTGACTTATAAAGTAATTAGTAGAGCTTGCACCGTACATTAGCGCAAAATTATTATACTTACAATAGGATAGATTAAATGCATTCAAAAATTTCTTTCGGGCTTTGCAGCCCTCAGGAAATTTTTTTAAGCATTAAAAAACCTTTGTATTATAATTTTCCTATAATGTACTATGCGAAGCTCTACTAATTAATTAGTATGAAGTGTGCAATAAAGATCATGATTTCATCACTGCTACTTCCAATGTTATTTTCCTCTTCCAACTGTGCACTAATTTTTCATTAGTGAATGATTTGCTTGATTATAAATTTAGGTTCGTGTACAAGAGGCCAATTCATGGTTAATGCATTCCAAAAAAAAATTTCTTTGGGCCTTGCAGGCCTTCAGGAATTTTTTTTTTCTTGCATTACTGTGTAATCAAACCTTTGTATAATAATTTCCATGCAACTATTCTAATTTAGATTAAAACAATATTTATCACTGGAGTACCAATTTCTTTCTAGTGAGTGGAATTTTTTTTTTCTGACTACTGTATACTGTAGTGTATTGCAGTAGAAATAATAATTTAAAAAAAGCATGTTAGACGAAGCAGTTCCTCATTATCTATCTTTAGGCTAATTATGTCAAATTTTTCTGCACATTGGCTTGTTGCCATGTTCAGTCAAGGGCTGCGAGCATGTTCAAGTAGCCTTTTCAGGAAGACATACAGTCAGCACTTCATGCTGGCAATGTAATCCAGTTATTCACCATTAGTGGACAGTGAGATAAGACAAAAATGTTCATCTTTAAAGCCAGGGAAAGAGCTTTTCTGATAAGTTGTACAACGACTCAAAAAAAAACAAAAAAAAAAACTTTTAAACAATTAACCAGAATGATTTTAAATATTTAAAAACCTTTTCCCCAGTTTTTAAGTATTGATTAAACCTTTCCCGTAGTTTTTAAATATTCAAAAATATGTCTCATTAACCAACTGTGTTTTCGGCTTTGTCAAACCTCCCCAATATGTCTTTAAACACAGTAATGCACAGTACAACAT
>NW_022737009.1:62686-70218 GCF_011630105.1 Anneissia japonica | reverse complement strand
ATTTTAAATATTTAAAAACCTTTTCCCCAGTTTTAAAATATTGATTAAACCTTTCCCGTAGTTTTTAAATATTCAAAAATCTGTCTCGTTAACCAACTGTGTTTTTGGTTTTTGTCAAACCTCCCCAATATGTCTTAAAACACAGTAATGCACAGTACAACATATCAAAACATAAAGTTTAATATAAGCATATGTAAGCAAATATTTTATATTTTACTAATGAATGATAAATTACAATCTATTTAAGATAAATTCAAGGATTACTTTACATAGCAAGTTTGATTAAATTCTTCCCCATCCCATCTTCCCCCCCTCCCCAGTCTCTTCAAATGTTTAAAAAACTACTTGGTTTGAACTTTGTTGGCTGTGTTAATCATAGTTCGTTGGATTTGTGCAGTTTCAAACCTGTGAAAAAAAAAATATCTTTTATGCAGAGTCAAAAAATTATGCATACTGTACAGTATGCAAGAAAATTCTTGCATACACCAGTAGTTTCAAAACTGCAACACAATCATGCATATATTTTAAATAAATACTTCTTTACCAATGTAAATTTCAAATTAATCTTCATTTTCATGTTAAGTTGAAAAGACTGAAAAAATTTGCAGCCTTTAAAATAATTGAATACAATAATTGATACAGTATCTCTACATTATATGAAATATTTTTGTCAACAATTGTTGACAAATATCTTCAGAATTGTTATATAATAATATTGAAACAAGATGTTAATTTGCAGAAATCTTACAAACTATGCACAAACAGCTACAGCTGATTTTATTGTTTCTTTTTTTTTTTTACTAAGAACTGTTGTTTTGTTTTTATGTTCTTATTAAAAAATACAAAATTATATTTTAATTTAATTATTTTAAATTTTATTTTAATGACAATTTCTAAGCACCTGATGCCTGTATGTTTAAAGCCACTTTTGTTTTTATTATATTATTATTGTTAATAAATAATATAATTTACAGTAATTGCAAAGTATTGATGAAATAAATGTTTTATTGTTTTAACCATTACAATTATACAGTAAAAACACTATGCTAATAGCTTAGTAATGCTATTATTTATTAATAATAAGAATAAATTTGATGACAATGACATTACTGTAGTTACAGTTAAGTAAAAAAAATAATAAAAATTGTAAACAATTACATTCAATAAAAATTAATAATTTATGTTATGTTTGAATCGTAACATTAATAAATATATTTTGATTGCAATGATACACATGATAATCTATGTTATTGTTGGAAGCTACTAATGGCCGGAATCTATACAGTTATCTGTACGCTGAGTCAGCCAGGAGTATTAGCGTTAGAGTTATTTAAGTACTTTGTATGTTCATGACAAATTGGTATTTATTTTTCTAACTGAGGGAATGTGGTTTGTAACATGATAAAGCTTTTTTTTTCATATTTGGTCAAAACATTGTATTTTAAACATCAAAACCACTTTTTTATTATTATGAATTCCACATTCACATTATTTCTATCTAGTCCCTACTAAAAAAAATGAATTTTTGAAGTTTATTAATTTGATGAATTGGAATATTGTTAAAATAATAAAATGTAGGCATTATGTGTTAACATTAAAATATCAAAGTCATTTATTATTTTATAAAGAAATCCGTATTCATATTATGTCTCTAATATTAATGTCTTTTTTTTAAAGTTTATAATTTAATGATAATTGTAAGATTGTTAAAGTACAAAATCCCTTTGGTGACATCAAAGGTGGATCATTTCCCCCTAAATTTTGTAAATTTGGAAAAAAAATTAGGGGGTGGGGGAAGGGGCACAATAAATTTAGGGGGGTGGCGGAAGGAGCACAATATTTAAATGTAAGTCTGAGAGTGCAATTTCCGGCCATCTACAGTACTTGACTGTATATATATGTGCCATAGCATAAAATTGTCTCCCTGTGAAAGTCTCTCCCTGGGTCACCTCTATTTTGAATTCCTGGATGCACTGAATCTGAAAGGAACAAACTGTGATTAGAGACACCTTGAAAATACTACATAGAGAGCATGGAATGATTTAGGTGTTTAATAAAGGAGATACAGTATAATGCAATACAGGTCTGTAATGATATGCAGGAACAGTAATCAATAAATGCTCATCTCGTAATGAATTCCAAAGCCAATTGACTCCGGACGTGCAATTTAGTTTTACTCAGATTTAGCAAATGAGAGTTTTCAAACATTGTATTTGAATTCATTAACCTATATATGAAATAATTTAAAAAAAATTAATTTTAATTGTTATTGTTTATAATTGTTATTTTTTATAATTGTATTTATAATTTATTTTGTTTAAAGTATATTTAGGCTTTTTTATGGAATGTGCTATTATTATCATCATCATCATTAATTTATTATTATTTTTTATTATTATTGTTTAATAATACTGTAATACTGTACTAAACTATACTATTGTACTAATAATAATAATAATATCTACTGAAGACTTCAAGTGTCTAATTAAACATTGAGGAAGAATTGTTACTATGTATACATTGTTTGGTCACCAACTAATGACATTAATTATTTAGGCCTGTTTGATTTTTTTCCAACAGTTTCCCCCGAGCAGCATCAGGTAAATTTTACTATTCCCTGTAGACTCATGGCATTTAGTAGGCATGCTTACAGTAAGACTTTTCTTTTTCTGTAATTGGTAACATTATTTATGCTAATTACATGATTGTACTGTTTGCTGCATTCAACGTTGTCCTTACTGTACAGTACTTATGACACTGTTATTCAGCTGATATAAAATTGTATTTAATATTTTAATTACAGTATCTACTGTAGTATTACTAAAGGCATTAATTTTTTATAGTAAATATTAATTTGATTATTATTATTATTTAATTCTTATTTTTAGTTTTTTATTATGAGGTATAATTATTAAGTAGAGTATACAATCGGTATTTCCATCATTATTATCTTATATTGTTATGTTGATAGTGACTATCAAAAATATAATTAAAAATTAAATTACTTTAATGATTTATTAGTGTAAATTATAGCATTACTAAAAGACAGTATGAAGTTTACACTTTGTTTTACCATGATAGACTATAAAAAATAAAAAATATATTTTCGGAGATCCCGTCTTGTTGTTGAATCCCATTATGGTACTTGCAATGCACCAAGAACCCGAAACAATCCTTGATGTCTACTAAATATAATACTATACTTTAAACAATGATTTTACACAAATCCAAAGTTATGATTGGTGGAGCTGGCTTAACCCTAACCTTTAACTCCAGTCTCGCTATCTTAAGCCACAATTGCACGGGAATTATTTCGGTAAAACTAACTGACACGCCGTTAGTCATAAAAAGTCCTAGGCGAACAACCTAGGAAGTTTTCTGGTCAGGGAACTTACCCGAGTCGACGGTTAGTTTAACCGAGTCAATTGTGCTCAGGAAAACTACTGAAGTCAATCTGACCGGGCTAGATAGTCCAATGCTAACAGCGCGACTTGGTTAATCTTCCGGGGTCACTGCGCACAATTTCAACTCAAAGTTTTGCGCGACACGAACCTGTTTTGAATATTGTTTTGATTCTGCTTGTTGGTATTGTTGTAACTAAATTTATATCATCGTTTCTACTTTCACTTGCCTGCATTATTACTATTGGAGCATGGCTGATTTAATTTAAATTGTGAATGGTATGTTTAGCCTTCCTAGGCCCAACAATCAAATTCGTACTCGCAGTAGTAGTAGTAGGCCTAGGTTTTACCCTCACTGACAGGAAACTTAACTGTCGAAAATCCAAGTGCAGACAGCCTTACAATTTCACCGTCAAAGTGTTAACCGGCGTCTCGGTAAAATCTTCCCCTTTTTAAATCCAGTGCGACTGTGGCTTTAATGTGCGTAAGAACAATATCCATTTCCTAAAATCTGAATATGAAACACACAGGAATATTCTCTTTTGTTTTTCATTTACTAGAATTCTATAAATAATGAGAAATTTACAGTACGCTGAAAAATTAGGTTGCATTTACTATGTGATAGTGGAGAAGATACTAATACATTTGAGTATGAAACAAAATGATTTACAATCGTTTGCTTCTCGTAATGCTCACTCATCCGTGACTTATGTGAGCACAACTGGGAATTCATCAGTCCATAATTTGTCCTCGTTAATGATGGAGACTCTTGAAAAAAATTATATTCTTTTGAAATTTAATAGGATATCTTCCATTTTTTCTGCCAGATTTTATAAAAGCATTGTACTGTACTACAGTATATTGATTTATTTTTCCTCGGTTATGACGGAGACACTTGAAAATCAATAATATTAAAGAAAATGTATCCTATATTGAAATTGAATGGAATATTTATGCCATTTTTTAGTTGGAAACACCATATTTATTTATTTTAATCATTTTACTGTACAAATACTGTAAACACAAATTACATTCAAATGTTTATGTTAGGTTATGTCAAGAAAAATGGGTTAGTAGGTCTATATTAGAGGGATGAACTATCCCAATAATTCCTGAAGGCCCATCCCAAATTTACAATTCTAAGTTGAGGACAAATGAAGAACATGTTGTTCAAACAGAATTTGTATGATATGATGCAATCAACTTGGCCTTGCCTATATGGTTTGAACTTGAAAATTATTGTGGTTTTTTTTGTTTTTTTTTTACAAAATATGTAAAGAATCCTTTTTATGAGGAAGGTATTAAAATTGAACATTGCAATTTTATGTTAACTGTGTTTGATGGTTGCATGCCAAGTATTAACAAGTAATCTCTTCATTTCCTTTTATCTGATAGCAAATTGCACATACAGTATACAATGGTTTTAGATAATCATATTATGTGTTAAAGGTCTATGCTAGATTATTTATTTTATAGTTATGTGTTTATTTATAATTGAAGAGGTACTTGCAATATTTCTTGTTAAGTGACGGTTTCATAGCAATCAGTGTTTACTTTAATGGTCTTTTAACATGTTAAGTGGAATTTTACATATTTTTCTATCTAATGTTTTTGACTACCAGTAAATTCCTTTACAAAACTTGTGCAAGTCCTACTGTATAAACTGAATAAATATTTTTTTTAATCATTTTTTGCACAATATTAGAAGAGCGTTTGGCTGAAAGGTAGTGTTCCTGATTCATGAAACGTAGACCCTGGTTTGAACCTAGCTAGTGTCGGTTTTTTTGTAATTGGCGTTTACAGTAGTCTGTCAGTTCCTCGAATAACACTCTCATTGAGAGTAAGATGGGTTAAAGACCGGGTTCGAGACCATTACATGTTGTATAAGTTTGGTGGTGTTGCCCTTCAACCTGAGGGGCGCATCTCAAATTTTAGTGAGGACAAATGAAGGACTATCATTAATATTAATACTTTTATCTTCAATTACACTAGACAGTTTATTTTTTGATTTAGTAGATTCTATAATTTTGAATTTCAGTATACAGTACTGAATCAATGAACAAAGTTTTTGTCAGTGATGCAAACAACTTTCAAAACGTGGCTGCACCGGGAGAGAAATTGCGCATTTGTTTCGTGTTTATGAGCAACGTACAGTAATCACCGTAACTACCCAGCCTATTAACTTGAATAACATGATACGTTTTCATCATCTTGAAGACTCATTTGGCGGTTTACTGCTGTAGTCTATAATTAGACAAACAGATTAGTACGTAAATTTATAGTAAGATAAATGGCCCTCATAATTAAAATCTTTAATATGGAAGTAATGGAGTTAATCCTGAATCAAAGGCTGGGATTCTCAATTGTGTAATCTGGATCAAATCTGACCCACCAGAGAATTGACATCAACCTGGTATAAAAGTACAGTAATATTTGTGATGACCGTTGAAAATAATTCAGGAAATGTATATTTAATAAATCCATTATCATAAAGTGTGTCTAGACTACTGTATAACCATTCAAATATAATACAATAGGTTTGCAATTGTGATGTCTTTCTCTGTGGCATATCATTGTTGGTGTCTGTGTCAAATGATCTATAATTATAGCCACATTAAATAGCTGAACAAGGGGCGGATGAGCTCCTCGGAGCCAACGGCCAAACCATGCTTAGTGAATAGGATTTGTTAGATAAGTGTTATTTTCTTGGTACGTTTGTCATGTTTATGTTACCGTAAGCGCATAGAGGTCCCATAATATGTGCTCCGCAAGTCGACCATTATTATTATTATTATTACATTTGACTTGCTGTAGCTTTGGTGAGGTTCCCTGTACTTTACTTAAAAATATCATCCATTAATATAATGCCAATCAACGAAAATGAAGACAAAAAGGCATGGTCAACTTGACCCCGTCCCCATCTATGGTGAGCAGTGTTTGGTGATGGCCCTATGATACATTTATGCATCATAGAGTTGTAGGGGGTGGGGGGTGAATTTGTTGACAGGGAGATCTAACAATTGTGGAGTTGAAGTGAGAAGCCCTGGTCTGGCTTCAAGTAGCTTAGGCTCCTGGTTGCCTAGAGAAAACTGCAATTTTCATCAATTTTAAGCATTTCATGTTTTATAATCTATTGGCTAATGGAGCTTGGTCTGTTCCAGACCACCTAATCTTGGCACCGCCACTACTATGTCAATACGCTGGCCCGAGCAGAAAATACCCAACCTCGCATCAAGTGACAAACTATACGAGTTAATCTAATTAATTTTGGTTTTTTATTTAAAGATGAAAGTTGATTTGTAATGTGAGTGAGATTGTGACATGGAGGCTGGAACTTCTGCCCAGGCGAACTTCAACTTTGACACGACAGACGTAGACGAACTACCTTTGCAGTCAGGGGACATTGTTCAAATTATAGAGATCGTGGATGAGAATTGGGCAATCGGAACAGCTAATGGAAGAACGGGACGATTTCCTACCAGCTTTGTGTCACCGGTCGAAGAACCAGGCAGTGCAGGAACTAATTATCGCAGCGGAGAGTTTGTTGTTGCTATAGAAACATTCTTAGCTGACACTGATGGTGACCTTGGTTTTAACAAAGGTACAGTATTTGTCCATGTCTTGTATTCTACTCATGTTATTTTAAAATTGTATTTGTAGTTAAAGCCCCATTCCCGGCAAAATTTCACTAAAAACTGACTTTTTTTAGAAAATATTCATTTGCATTACTCCAATTATTATGAATCATGGAAAAATATTGGCATGAATTTTAGTTTTACGCAAAAGAATAAAAAAAATGAGAAATACAGACTATTTCTCATAAAATATTACCATTTTCTGGACGAATTCATCGTTGCTAGGCAAATTCAGAGGTTGTAGATCACATCCACTGGAATACTCTCGCATTTATGTATACTTTTATACAGTCAATAAAGTGCGCCCTCTCTAATGAGATTAGTTTTTGTACTTCGTATCTCGCACAATGCGGTCGTTCGATTAAGGATGAGATATGTTTGTTTAAGTGTCAAAATCTCAGTCAGAATCAGTTTTTTAACAAATTTGAAATAATTCCTATGAAATATTATATTTCACAAGTGTCAATACTAGCAACGGAAAATATCATGTCGGCCG
>NW_022737009.1:42432-61394 GCF_011630105.1 Anneissia japonica | reverse complement strand
AGTTTATTATATGTCATTATTGATTTAGTAGATTCTATAATTTTGAATTTCACTGCAGTATACTGTACAGTAGTACTGAATCATTGAACAAAGTTTTTGTCAGTGATGCAAACAACTTACAAAACGTGGCTGCACTGGGAGAGAAATTGCGCATTTGTTTCGTGTTTATGAGCAACGTACAGCAATCACCGTAACTACCCAGCCTATTAACTTGAATAACATGATACGTTTTCATCATCTTGAAGACTCATTTGGCGGTTTACTGCTGTAGTCTATAATTAGACAAACAGATTAGATTACGTAAATTTATAGTAAGATAAATGGCCTTCATAATTAAAATCTTTAATGTGGAAGTAATAGAGTTAATCCTAAATCAAAGGCCTGGATTCTCAATTTTGGAATCTGGATCAAATCTGACCCACCAGAGAATTGACACCAACCTGGTGTAAAAGTACAGTAATATTTGTGATGAAGTAGCTATACTCTGCATGGCCTTTGAAAATAATGCAGGAAATGTATATTTAAAAATCCATTATCACTGTGTAGTGTGTCACGAATATTGTATAACCATTCAAATACAATACCATAGGTTTGCAATTGTGATGTCGTTCTATGTGGCATATTATTGTTGGTGTCTGTGTCAAATGATCTTGATTATAGCCACATTAAATAGCTAAACAAGGGGCGGATGAGCTCCTCGGAGCCAATGGCCAAACCGTGCTTAAGTGAATAGGTTTAGTTAGATAAGTGTTATTTTCTTGGTACGTTTTTCATGTTTATGTTCCATAGAGGTCCATTAATATGCGCTCTGCAAGTCGACCATTATTATTATTATTATTATTACATTTGACTTGCTGTAGCTTTGGTGAGGTTCCCTGTACTTTACTTAAAAATATCATCCATTAATATAATGCCAATCAACAAAAATGAAGACAAAAAGGCATGGTCAACTTGACCCAGTCCCCATCTATGGTGGGCAGTGTTTGGTGATGGCCCTATGTTACATTTATGCGTCATAGAATTGTAGGGGGTGGGGGTGAATTTGTTGACAGGGTGGTCTAACAACAATTGTGGAGTTAAAGTGAGAAGCCCTGGTCTGGCTTCAAGCAGCTTAGGCTCCTGGTTGCCTAGAAAACTGCAATTTTTATCAATTTTAAGCATTTCATGTTTTATAATCTATTGGCTAATGGAGCTTGGCCTGTTCCAGACCACCTAATCTTGGCACCGCCACTAGTATTTACAATACGCTGGCCCGCGCACCAAATACTAACAGTACGAGTTAATCTAATTAATTTTGGTTCTTTTATTTGAAGATGAAAGTTGATTTGTAATGTGAGTGAGATTGTGACATGGAGGCTGGAACTTCTGCCCAGGCGAACTTCAACTTTGACACGACAGACGTGGACGAACTACCTTTGCAGTCAGGGGACATTGTTCAAATTATAGAGATCGTTGATGAGAATTGGGCAATCGGAACAGCTAATGGAAGAACGGGACGATTTCCTACCAGCTTTGTGTCACCCGTCGAAGAACCAGGCAGTGCAGGAACTAATTATCACAGTGGAGAGTTTGTTGTTGCTATAGAAACATTCTTAGCTGACACTGATGGTGACCTTGGTTTTAACAAAGGTACAGTATTTGTCCATGTCTTGTCTTCTACACATGTTATTTTAATATTGTATTTGTAGTTAACAAGCCTTCTAATTTTATTAATACACAATATGCATGTGGACAGCTCCAATATACTGTACTAATAATTATTAAAATTAGTACTTTTTAAATTTTTTTTATTGTTATTTATTTTAATTGGATATTTATTTACTGTTTTTATTGTTGTTTTTGCCGCTTTTATTTGATTATTGTTATAATTGTTGGTTTTTTTTGTCAAAAAATATAATAAACGTTACAAAAGAAAATACAAGGCAAGTTTTACAAAAAAAATAACTGGCAAATAATTATGAAACTAAAGTCAAGAATAACAAAAGTGGCAGAGCCACTGTCACCCTAAAAGAATGTGTTATTCCGTATTTCTATTGTCATAATTGTTGTTTTCTAAAAATATACTTATGGCCATGATAACAATAATGATATCTGAGCGAAGAATAAATAACAGTTTAAATAATATATTGTTTTAAGGTTTGCATGGCATAATAATTAATGTATGTGGCAAAGACGAGCCAAACCAGTCACTCGTCGCAAATATTGATTTTTAGATACAGGGTTAATCAGGAAATTGAGATGAAATGGTGAAAGATTCATTTAAATCCAATATTTCGTTATGAAGTTACAAGAGTTTAAACATACAGCTGTTTAAAGAATAGTATTTGAGAAATCAGCCTTCAAAGTTTATGATTTCGGGCATTTCTTTAGCAGAAACCATCACCAAACATTGTTGTTTTAAAATTGGAATTTGGGGAGAATAACGGCATAGCATGATGTATAGAATAGGTTAGTTAATAGTGCAATAAAGTAGATTTCCAAATTTTTGATATTTCAGCATGTTTTGGCCATTATCTCCGAAACAGGATTTGCGACGATGACTGGTTTGGCTTGTCGTTGCCACATTATTAATGCTTGCGGTACACCACATCGATACAATTCTGAGAAGAACTGTTGTTTGTTGAGAACGTCTCAATTTATATTATAATTAATCAACATTTTTAATGTTGTCATGTATTGTTATTGTATCATATCCATAAACTGTATTAAGTGGTGGTGGTTGTAATTGGATTTAATTGAAATATAATATATCTTGCGTTACTTCCAAGATTTCATTGCTATCTCAGCA
The DNA here is from genome assembly GCF_011630105.1 of Anneissia japonica. Lineage (NCBI taxonomy): Eukaryota > Metazoa > Echinodermata > Crinoidea > Comatulida > Comatulidae > Anneissia > Anneissia japonica. Next base: position 58,606 of record NW_022737009.1, on the reverse strand, counting down.
ACTTCTTCAGGGAAACTGATGTATTTACACAGATCAAATTGTCACATGATCACTCAAGCATGAAATTGAATTTGAATAATCATGTTACAACAATTCCTCCAGTACTGCCGGTAGCTTGTATCCACAGTCATGATTGAGCGTGGGATGCCAAGTCCAAATTTCCATAGACTTTTTCTTCCTTGGCAAATACTTCTCTTCTCGCAGGAGAGCGAGTCATATTCATTTGAGTGATTCTATGGTTACTGTAGCTTTAATATGTTCCCCTACTGCAGTGAGTGTTTCCTTTGGTTTTCACATGTTCAAAAAACTGGATTCCAATCATCTGGCAGCTTCACCCTCATACTGTATATTTCATTGAAAAGTGTAAATGTAACAATAATAAATGTCACATGATATTCTCCATACTTTCACCCTGTCAATCGATCAGTCAGTCAACCAATAATTTATTTGTGTTGCTTGCTTGCAATTTAATCTGCTTAACCTGAATACCTGTATATAAAATCACATAAATTTGATTAAAATCATTAAAAAAAAAAACTATATATTTTCAGGTGATACAATTGAAATTGTCACACAAGTAGATGAGAATTGGTTGAGAGGTCGTATTAATGGCAAAGAAGGAATTTTCCCGTGTACTTACATCATTCAACATGGAGGGACAAGTCAAAGTGGTAAGCAAAATTATTTTACATTTTTTAATTGATTTTGTAACTTGATATTACAGTTATAGTTATAGATTTGATGAGGACATTGGTGCTGATTTTCACATTCAATTTTAATCCATGTTTAAAAAAAAAAGGATTAAAATAGTCCTATTGTTATAGTTTTAATACATAGTTCTTATATAGTATATAAAACATTTTTTGTTTGATAATAGAAAATGATTCAATAAAGTCATGTTTATAAAATTTACTGCTGTACCACCTAATGTACCATCTAATCATGTATTTTTCACTTCAAGTAACATGTATTTTGTCAATGAAAAGTTGTGTATTCTAACATTTCTTTGTGTTAATCAAAGTTTTGGTAATTCCAGTTGATTTGCTGTAGTTAAAGGTACTGGGTATGAACAACATGATTCCATGCCCTTAAACAACCCATTCATTTGCATGAGCCTTGATACAGAGTCACTGTCTACCAAAAAAAATTGGGGTTGGGGAAACCTAAAACTTAAATAAAACTATGAATAGCTCAAATAAGATAGTAAACAATAATTGTTGATTTCTTTTTAAGGTTTAACCTGCAGAGTGATTACAAGCAGCGTTGGCCAACTCAGTGATGAATTAACTGTCTCTGAAGGTGATGTCATTACTAATTTGGAAAAGGTTGATGATGATTGGTTTAGAGGAAGCTGCAATGGCAGAACAGGATTGGTTCCAGCTCTGTGTGTAGAAATCATTGAAGATAACACCCATGGTGGCAACACTGCCAGTGTTAATTTTAATTTAGAAGACTTCAGTTCAGTAGTCAAGCAGGGTGAAGACATTAGTCATGTTAAATCTGAAGCAATTGGCACAGAACCTTCTGTGACAGAATCTTCCGGTAGCTCCCAACCGTCAGCAATATCACTCTTTCCCTTTAGTGCAGAGTCCAAAAAAGAATTAAGTTTCATGGACAATGAGCAAATCAGACTTTTGTATCGAATTGATAACGATTGGCTCGTCGGAAACATTGATGGCAATGTTGGGATGTTTCCAGCATCGTTTGTCAACGTGGTCGTTGATGTTCCGGACGGCTATGATGAACGACCACAGAGTTACAAAGACTTGTGTAAAACTGGTGTGAATTCTAAAGAAATTGAATCAAACAATAGTAATAATATAGAGAAGCCTGGTATTCTTGAATTACCTAATGCAAATCAGGGAAAGAAAGGAAGAGTGCTTTTTGATTTTGAAGGACAGACTGAACAAGATCTAAGTGTCAAAAAAGGGGATGTCATTACAATTGTTGAACAATTGGACACTGAATGGTATGAGGCTCAGAATGATATGGGTAGTATTGGTTTCATTCCAGTAAGTTATGTTAAGGTATTGGAGAAACTAAAGTCTCCATCTTTAAAACGACAAGCCCCACCTCCACCCATTAAGAAAAGAACCCCTGTCGGTAAGAAACCCCCACTTCCCGCCAAGTCGGCGAAGGCTGCTGAATTGGTGCCAAACATTCCTAACGGAGCGAGTGAATTGTTAGATATTTTTGGACCCATTCCGGATACTTCAGGTAATTCCAAGGATAATTCCCCAGTAATTCTGAGCCCAGTAAATAGACCAAAGCCAGCATTAGCACCTAAGCCATCTCCCACTCACAAACCAGTTAATACTGTGACAAACTTACTTGACTTAGACCCATTCCCAGTCACTGACACAACAAGCATTCCTTCATCAGGTCCATCAGGAAATTCTTCAAAACCAGTATTTTTGCCATCAAACCTTCCAAGAACAGAAAAACAAGGTGCGTCTTCTGTAAGCCCTTCAATTTCAAGTACAGTGGGCTCAACGCTTATTGATTTTAGTCCTTCGGACAAACCGCAAACGTCTGTATTAACTCCAGTCATTCATAATTCAAGTGCAATAACAACAGACCAGCCACAATCTCCAACAAAAGTGATAGTGAAGCAAGGGTCTGTTGATAGTCTCTCTGGTATTCTAACTGCCAAGCCATTTGGTGCTGCATCAACTACTGTGCGATCAGTGCATAGGCCAGTCGCAAAGACCTCCCCAGAAAAGCAACCAGCACAAAGTAACTTCAGTTCAGGAGCAGTAGATATCTCCCTCGCTAATGTATTCAACCAGAAAGTAAATAGTGCATTTGATTCTGTGGACCCTTTGCTGGAATCATTTGGAACACCAGTTACTACTTCAGATTCATTTAATCCATTCAATGCAAATGATAATCAGCAAATAATTCCTTCAAAAAACACTGCACAACCATCCACATCAAAAACATCAGATACAAGCTCCACAGCTCGGAACATTACTCCATTTTCAGCAGCTGTTGAGGAGATCTTCGCCAAGGGCACTAAAGAGAAGGTTCCGCCTATTCGCCAACCATCACCGAATCCATTTGCGCCAGCTACAGTGGAAGAAAGCAAAGATTTGAATAAGGCGTCAGCAAATCCTTTCAGTGCTGAAGATAACTTGGGATTTTGCGATGATTTTGAGGTGGATACTCAGCTTGGTAAAATGCCAAGAGATGAAAGCGTGAACTCTGAACTCTCATCTGATGATTTTAATTCTTTGATGCCAAGTTTTGTTATTAAACCAGTTGATACTATTGAACCACCATCTGATACAAAATCAGCCTTTATTTTACCTCCTCCCCCATCACCTGCTAAGCGCACCGGATTACATATTGATAAACCAAAACCAAAAAAGTTTAATCAGAATTCAGCCGTACCTCGTCCAAGACCTCGCCCACAGAGCATGACGAATAATGGGCAAGGTGGTACTTATATTCCGGAACCAAGTTTCCCCTTGATTGCATCTCAGCAGGCACTATTAACAAATGACCTAGTTGGTTTTGAGGTCAGTTCCAACTCTGCAACTGATATTACAGATGATGATGCTGGACAACCACCTCCTGCATATCCCCCACCAGAACTCCCGTCTGATGTCGATGGTAAGTAATCTGAATAATTTGATGATTATTATATTATTATGATATAAATATGTATAAATCCATTTATTATTAAGGTTGTAATTTCGCAGCACTGGAGCCAGACCCATATAAAACCAGGGCTCTCACTCCGCCCGATGGTATGGAGAACACAGCGGCACGGCGCACACACAAAGAATCGTTTTCGGTGACGATCCATTCAGACTGCAACCGACAATCAGCAGACAACATCGTGTCATCTAGCACTCACAGGGAGTGGAGTTAGATTTGTAGTATGACCGTCTTACAATGCTGTGAGCGCCCAGCTTTACATGAGTCGGATTAACCTTCCCACAAACAATTAAGCTCTACTTTTATGTCAAGTAAAATATTAAAAGTTTTGTATATATTCTTAGGCGTAAACAAATGTCGGGGACAATTTTGAGTGCATGGCCGGGATTGTGTGTCTTATCATCTCCGACATTGCATAGGAAGAGAAAAATTTCACTGCCTTTTCTCAAAAGTAACAGTATACTTTATAATCAATGCTAAGCGACATAATGGTGAAACGGAATAATGTTAAATATTGAATAAATTAACTTTATTAAATTTGTTTTGGTCATTTTTTAGATGGTATACTGACTGATGAATCGTCGCTAGTTGTTGGTGACCTCCTGGGTCTAGTTGGTTCTGACACCGTACAAGATGAAGATGTAAAGCCTAGGAGAAGTGCACCCTCTAGACCACTCAAAGAACCGACAAAGAAAAACGTCCCTCCCCGACCAGCGCCACCTAGACCAGTAAACATGCCAAGGTACCAACCATATAAACAAGGCGAAGAAGAAGTACTTGTACAAAGACAGGGTAATAAACATTTCTAGATATTAATTTTACAATGTTTTTACCATGTAAATCAAGACCTTCTAGAGACGTGTTTCTACTGAATATCTAGAAAGAAAAGATTCTCCTATTGTTTTATTATCGGAAGCAAGACAAGAACTGCATTGCAACTGCATTTTTGATTCCACATGAAACGGTTTCTTGACTGATATACATACAACAAACCCAAAATGCAATTTAAAATGACCTTTTATAAAAAAGGCTTTAACAAGACAACAATATTTTCGCTACCAAGATAAATCAAACAATGAAGATTCCTCCGGTTCGAATACCAGCTCATGACGGTACAAATAGAACATTTGTTAAACTTTAGTTCTTACACTACTTTGAACAAAAGAGAATATTTTGTTGAGAAGTTTGACATTTGTTCTACTGATTCCTCCTAAAAAGAAATTATGATATTGTCAGTACTATATCAGTGATAGGCCTACTGGATCACTGGACTAGTGGAACACATCCAACATTTTTGGTGATTATTTAAGAATATGTCCAAAGGTAAAATGTAGGAGGTCTAAATTATTGACGTCTGAAGTATTTTACTAAGTCTGATAAGAATTAACTCCCAATTATGTCCTTTTCAAAAATTCTACTAGTACTAGACATAGACCTACAGTACTGGCTAAGCTGATCTTAGGTCAAATTAGGCCGCTATTTATCTTACCGTTCTTTTGGACCCAAAAAAATAAACAAAAACCAAAAAGAACGGTTCTTTTTTGTGGCCCCATTTCTACTGCCACAAAGAACCATTCTTAAAAAGGGACGGCCCTTAAGAACGGTTCTTTTTTGTCAGTAGAAACAGGCCCAAGGAATGCTGTAAAGGTCACCCTATATGAATATTGTTTTAAGAAAAACAAAAGAACATTTTTTCACGTAATATCCTTTGGTACTATTTCAGAAGATGTTACAGCAGTAGATGCTTCCCAAACAAAGGACATGGTTGCAGCACTAAAAGCAAGCATGGCAGAGTTTCAAAGTGAATTGGAGGTTAGTAAGAAAATGTTAGCTTTGATAGGCATACATAGCAGTAGTCTAAACTTGCTAAAAAGTGTTGGTTTCAAAATTGTCAACTGCACGGGTGTATGTGGGGAGTGGGGGATGGTGGCAAATTCTGTCTTCTATCTTCATAATGTTGCACTCATTTGACACTTTCTTTGTAGATGCACTGCTTCTTCCATTATTCATGCTTTTGTTTCATCCATTCATTCTCTTTTTTACTCACTACCTAAATCCAAAATTTACAGACTCCTATAGGCTTCAAAACTCTGCTGCATGAATTATAACATTCACAAAACATCGCTCTCACATCACCCCTGTTCTGCAAGACCTACACTGGCTTCCCATTGATTCCCGCATTAAAGTCGGATGAAAAATGATTTGATATGTTGTAGATCTGATTTTTCTAAGACAGAAAAAATTTGTTTGACGAAGAACTGGGGAACGGTGAATGAGATACAGATTTTTAAATATCAGTTCTACAACATATCAAAATTTTTTTTTCCTTTTGAGCCCGACTTTAAGTTCAAAATCTTGCTATTTACTTTCAAAGAACTCTGTTTAAGCAACCTATCTGCATTCATTAGATCATCTTATAATTTTTTTGCTTTCCATTCCCTGCACATCGTAACACTTTTATTGTGTCTATCAACGATGAGTCTAACCTTGGCATTTCTGAGTCATACTAATTAAATCATTAAAGCGACAATGGAGATTTGCCAGAACAGACCCATCTCAAATTGTTTTCCATGAAAAAATTCCTGTCAATACAGTACAGAACCCAGATTTTACAAATTTTTTGATTTAACAAATTTTTGATTTTTATGTACACCATTCACCGTTGAAGTTATCGATGAATGCAAAAATCTGTTTTTTTAACACCTAATATGTCAGAAAAAACATTCTAGATTGTGAAATAAATTGTTCCTGTGCGTTTGAACTATCATTTTATTTGTGTTTCTATATTGTTAGTCCTTTGATCATAATTTTGATTATCAGCAATGGCAATTCGTGCAAAAACACATGCTTAAATTATGGAGAGCTACAAAAAAATATATTTGAAATAGGTTTTTTCATCTTAAAGGAACATTTGATTCCCAACTAAATCTTTTTAAAGTTTTGTCCTGGTTTTCTGTTTTCATTGTTTATTTTTTTTTGCTTCCCGCACTGAAGATTGCCAATTATTTTTTTTAAAGTTTTTAAAAATATTTAAAATTGCTTTTTGTATCACTTAGTAAAAAGTCATGGTACACATTTGTCAATCTACAAGTGATGTTTTTTTTTTCTCTTAACTAAATACCATACAAGGCTTGCATTCTCAAAACCAGCGTATAGTCGATAAATGTTAAACTGAGTACTTAGCGTAAGAAAGTGTCAGTATTATTGTATACTTTAGTACAGAGAAGCCGTAATACTTTTACTCATAACTTTGGCAATAAGTCGATTCCAGTAAGCGACCTATCATGTTAGTGCTTATATTGTGTGGAATATGAATATATTAAAAGCCAATTTTCTTGCCTTAGTCACTGATGCAAGTTTTGGCATGCGGCTGTTCCAATGCAAAACAATGTAACTGCACAAAAATACAATATTGTTGTTGTTTTGCCATTTGATGGCTTTGTTGATAAGCTTTAAAGTGGATACTGCTATGTTTCAACCTATTAGGTGCTAGCAGGTGATGGCAAAATAAATAAATAATAAGATTTGTAAATGTAACATCTTACCTTGAGTAGCTTCCAAGGCCATGTTTATGGCGAATTTGAATATTAAATAAATATATATTATTGTATGCTCTTTAATTTGTAGAGACAAACCAAAGAGAAACAGCAGCTGGAACAAGAGATGTCTTTCCTCGAGTGTGATGCATCCGACAATGTAATGGTTGAAAAATACAATGAAGTTGTTCACAACATCACTCAACTGACTGACAAAGTAGCATCACTAAAAGGTTGGTAGCATTCCTGTTCCTAAGGTTTAATTATGTTCTGTCTTCTACACAATTCACACGAGAGGTATAATCTACTAAGTATTAACAGGGATATCTATTCTGATATTTCCCTACTGAGATTCTTTGCTTGAACACAACTTAATACAAATGCTGGAAAAAGTGAGTATCATGGACATTTCCGTAATGTCAATCAAACTTATCTGGATTTTTCAAAAAATGGACCCATTTTATGCATAAAATTACATAATTTGGACCCATTTTTAAAAATGCGGACCCATTCTTTGTGGACCCATTAGGAAAATTGTATGGGAATATCCCAATAGCTGACTACGGCATTGATTGGATGGCGGAGACCAAACATTTTCCTGATTGTAAAACTTTTTTTTTTACAAACCAATAATACATTTGGAATATATGTTGTAATTAACTATGTAATTATGTAATTTTGTAAAAGTAATTTGGCATGCTGGAATGTCGCGCACCAGCGATTTTCAGCATAATAAGGGTTAATACAAATGTTGGAAAAAATGAGTACCATGGACATTTCCGGAGTGTCAATCAAACTCTCCGATCAGAACAAGGCCAGAAATGTGTGTTTTCTACAAACAAATGTGTCTATTAGGTACATTTACACTACAGTAGAACCCCTCATTTACGAACCCTGATTTTACGAATTCCCGATTTTACGAACGTAAAATCATGTAATTATTGTCATAAATAAAGTTCCTATTTCATGAACAAAACACACACCCGTGTCAAAAATTAATCGACGGTTTGCTGTACACTATCAGCGATCTCTACTACAGATAGTGTGCTTTGAATACACCGACATTCAACATGGCGATCATACTTTATGTCTGCAGCCGTGAGAAAACTCTGCCCAATGCGTAACTTTTCGGCGTATCGATAGGCGCATGATTTATTCATCTCTGAATACACCACCCTCATATCGTAATTTAATGAACCCTCTAATTATGAATGGAATTTATTTATCAAATCTAACTAATGTTAATCTACCATTTCATTATTTCCTCCATAAAATAAGACACGGACACCCACATTTTCTTTTTATAACTTTATTATTCATTTAATAAATGCAGGCGGAGAACAATCGTATTGCATACAAAAAAAGTCCAAGCGCCGTGTCTACAGCCAATCAGCGCTCTTTTAAAAATTGAGAACCCCTGGTTTCCGGGTTATTCTGTACAGGGTATTTACATGACGCCACAACCACATGGATCAAGTGAAAAACATTGGTTACTTGCCCTGTTGCGGCACCCGCTAGGCTGTGTTTCTTCATAAGCTAGAAGATAAGTCATATATTATTGCCTGAGAAAGAGAGAATAAAGTTTCTATACACATTAACAAGTATGTATAGTACTGTACATTATTATGATCGTTATTTTGAATTTCTTTCGAGCGCAAGTTGGAGTTTTGGCTCCAGTCCAACAAAATTTAAGTCCAGGCCTAGCCTAGCCCAGCCTAGCATATCGGTAGTGTAAATTAGTGTGTATGGTTAAAGGTAGTGCGCCCTTTAACCATACACACAGATCCTTGGCAAGTTCCTAGATATCTTGTGAACTTTTTTTTTTTACCGATATAGAGAGATATCTTTGGTATTTTTATAAGGATGTGCATTTTTACAACCAGCTAGGGAAACTATCCTTGATACAATTTGTTTATTTTTTTCAGTAACATTTCTGTTGGTGAAATTAATAACTTTGCAATAATTGTGGTAATTAAAATTTTACTTATTATCATACTTTGTATAGATCAATGCTTCTGCAAAGTTTTAGAAGGATACAAAATATTTTGTCAATCTGCAAATAACCAAACTTTAACTCTATTTATTTTGAAAATTAAAAATTTGCGTCACTTTGCTTTAAACAGCCGGGCAGATAAAAGCTAAAAAGTATATTGCATTTTAATTGAAAATTCAAAAGAAAAAATAGCTTCTGTCAATTTACAGACATTATACTGTTAATTAGTCTTTCAATGAGAGGAAAATATTTGATCAAAACAAACTAGGTTGGCTGATCAGGCAAAGCCCATTAATAATCATTTTCTCCATAGAGTACCACAGTTGTGTCATCAAGACGCCAGGTAGCACCCTCTCTTGCCAACCAGACATTGGTTACCGTTCATTACGCCTGAATGACCCTATAGGCTTTCTGGAATAGGCCTTTTAAAATCTAATATTTTACCATCGAAATGAACTAAAAACACAAAAGCTCGCATTATATTAGTTATCAAACACACATTTATTCATCAATTAAAAGTTACAAAGAAAAACTAAAGGCTAACTCAGACAGCGTCGGCCGACGCAGCCCGACTCGATTTATCATCGGGGACAGTCTTAAGCCGTCGTGAGAAATATTAAACATGTTTAATATTCTACTACGCAACTGCCCCCGACGCACACCATCGCATCTGTGTTTAACTCACACAGATCCGACGCGACAACAAATCGCGTCGGGCTGCATCGTACGACGCTGTCTGAGTTGGCCTTAAGATACAACATCTTAATAGTTACGTTAGAAATTGCGATCAATGGTTTGTCAGTGGGGAAAATGGCATCCAGTTGAATGCATTTTGCACACATAAACGTAAAGCTCTATCCAGACTATTAAACTTTCTTTGAGTAAAAGCTAATTGTATGCTAATTGTATGCCGATAATATATAGTCATGATGTGCCTATACGAGTCTCACCACGAAATGTGATGCATCGTTGGTGAAATCATATTGAGATATTGACCAAAATAGGTTTATAAAGTCAACATTTGACATTTTCAAAATTTTCAGTTTGATTTTAATATTTTTGAATAACTTGATACTTATTATTTTATGATTATTATTAATTTTCTTACTAAAATAATGTTCTCTGCGCATATTCTGTAACTCTAGTCCTATTATTTGTACAGGTTAGTTGTCTTTGAGGTCGATTTTCTCAAAACATGGTTTTCAAACACCTAAACTTTCAATGCACACATCTCTGGATCTGCTTATTCTAGGGAAGCCATTCAAAGACCAAATTAAAGCTTATATGTATCCTACCACAAATATAATAAAATTTATAAACTCAATTTTTCATTTTCTATTCCATGACACTCATTTTGTGGTGAGACCTCACATATATGCTCATGATATTGTATTATTGTATATCAGACATGGGACAGATGCAGTGAATATAGTGATAGCGCCATCAATAAATAAATACCTACTATAGCACTCTGTATGTTAAAAAACTGTACTACAGCATCCTGTAGGTAGCAATATGTTCTAGTGGCTTCTACTACATGTTTTTATTATCAGGAGTGTAAGTCAATATCTAGGCTAGACCCACCCATGCGAATGATGGCCAATGCAACTTTCTGAAGTGTCTATCAAACTTAGGCGCAATCAAATTAATCAAAACGACAAATCTGCGTCCAGACGCGTTTTCTATTGTTATACCTAAATGCGTCTGAAAACACCGTTTGGATAGGGCACTGTTTGGACGCCGATATTCCGTTTGGACTTTGCTCCTCCCCTTTTAATACGTCCGAGTGCATGCATCGTAAAACGCGTCTAGACGTTCTCTTAGCACCTTCCCTATACTCAAGACCGAACGTTTACCCGCTTTGCGAACGTCTTGCATACAATTTTAAATCTACCGCAAATGCCGGTCAAATTAAGTCTGGTCATACAACTAATTCATAATCGGAAAAATGTAGACCACACCATTTGCTGCAAATTTAAAGAACATCGCTAACACAGTAGTAGGCCTACTTACCATCTTCTTGCCTGAGATTTTTTCACTCGGGTCTCCATTTATTGGCTAAGAATTTTCACACAGTTATCAGCAGTCTATTTTTAGTATATATGACTTCCTTGACTGTCAATATAAATAGACTGGTTGTGAATGCAACATTCTCAACTGTCTATTTTTAGTGACTGACCCGGCACTATAAATAGACTGGTTGTGAATGCAACATTCTCAACTGTCTATTTTTAGTGACTGACCCGGCCTTTACTCGTCGACAAAATCAATTCTTCATTTGTATATTTTCCTTAATAATTCCATGTTTTTTAATTTGTAGTGGGATTATTTTCATCTTAAAAAAATTTAGTTTCTCAACTACAATGTATTATTTTATGCAGGCCTATTTATATTTTATTATGTGAATAAAAATACCAAGATGATAAATATACCAGTTTTTATTTGATTTAAATTATGCTTTACTTTAATTTTGTATCCTGTTCGTGGTTTCCATTATTATTATTATTATTATTATTATTATTATTATTATTATTATTATTATCATAACACAAAATGTTATGCAGCAAAACACGCACACATTCAAACACTTTCACTCTTCAAATAAATCATAATATGCAACAAAACAAGTACAAATGAAAGGAAACACTTTTTTGGTAACAACATATTTTAATTTGACAAAATGTTGAATTAAATTACAGTATGTACAATATTTTAAACGATACAAGTGATTACAGACACTGGGTTTATTGTTGAAGCGGTGAGCACGGCACTTGCCGTTTACTGCCTCCTTCAGGGCCCTTTCGCACTTAACAGTTGACCCTGGAAACTCTGTTTCCACTTGTCTAAATATAGCCAGCATCCTATTGGGGGAGAGAGACTCACGCTTTATCTTCTCCCCCTGCAGTACAACGGCTGTGCCGTTTAAATTGCACCTGCTAAGTTCGTCTGCACTGAACATGCAGTCCACCAACTGCCTAATAAATGACGTCGCAGTTGTACTGCTGGCCAATGACCGATGGTAACGCTCGTCGCTAAGGGGACACATACCCCCGATCATTACAATGCCACCTGCATTCGGTACCAGCTTCGGTGTTGGTGCAAGAAGCAGCGAAGGTACTGGTTTCGGCGTTGGCCTCTCAAGTTGTGGTGCGGCTGTTTTTTTTTTTTTTTTTTTTTTTTTTTTTTTTTATCTGGGACGGATCCAGAATTTTTCAAACGGAAGGGGATGGGAAGGGGGCACTACAGTTTCAGAATAGATAAGCGACAAATAAGACAGTATTGCCCACATAGGCCTACTGGATCCAGCCCTGATTATATTTCTTTTTTGTATTTTTAGGCAGTTTATGTTTAACACGTTTTTGAAATTTACAACGAATGACAATAAAACTAATTCATGTATTTAATAAAAATGCCAATAGGTTCTGGAAATGATATGGATGTTTCCATGGTAGATGTAAATATAGTGTAGATGTAAAATATGTAATTCTGACTGCAAAAAATAATATTAATACTAGACCCATATAAAATTTTTAAAAAAACAATAGCAAAAGCAAACATTTATTTAAATTTCATCACATATTTACGAAAGAAGAGTCAATCCATGTCAAATCAATTTATTGCAAGTGATTTATTTTTAGCTGATTACACGGCTGCAATAACTTCTAAACATACGCATGCCTACTCTATAAAAATAGAACTAAAAACATCAATCAGACCTATCATCAAGTTTTCTCCGATGATTAAATTGAACATCGTACGCATACACATAGGATCTGTGGCATACCGATTGATTTAGCCTAATTTATAGAATTAGAAGCCTATTTTTAGTATGTGCTATTTTTAGTATCAGTTGGTATACTTCCAACATTTCACACACAGCGGCGTATAAAGGCAAAGCATCCCAGCTGTGGGAATAAGTACATTTTTGAAGTAATCCGGTCAAAGTTGAAACTGCCTAGGCATCGGGGAGGCCTACACCACATACAATTATTTCCTGCCAAATAGGGCCTTAACAGTCAAGATGTAAGCCTAGGTCTACAGGCTATTATTTTTGAATTATTTTTACCTTTATTTTCATATAACCCTAGGCCTGGCCTATATTTTAGTCCCTAGTCTAGGCTAGCCTATTAAATATTATTAGGCCTAGTAGGATTACGTTACAGGCCCTATGCCTAACCTAGGCCTACACTATGGAACTCAATACTGTAGTTCAAACGGGCCGCATCTCAACGATACCCGCAATAGCATTAAAACATACTGTAGTAAATAATAGGAACCTAAAAAATGCGTCCGAACGATAGGCTATGAACAAAAACAAAGGCTTCCACAAACCGTTCAAACGCTTCTGGACGGTTCGAACGATTCGAACGATGGGCTATGAAGAATAACAAAAGCCTCCGCACACCGCTCAGACGCGTCTGGATGGTTCGAACCGTTCAGAAGCGTCTCGTGAACGGTGGAGCTTAGCTAATGAATATTCATAAAGTTGTTTTAATTAGGACGATTGAACACGTTCTTGTCGTTTTGAATAATTTGTCGATCGCGCCTTAAGAACTGACCACTTCAGAACAGTGCTAGGAATACATGTGTCCTACAGTACAAACAGACATGTGGTCTCAGAAACGTATATTTGTCACTGATCTCTACTATAATAGCTGGATTGCTCATCGGTCAATCTTGGTACAGAAAAAGTGAGGCCTCCGACGCCATGTTGGGAGGCCTAAGTGATGTACCAGTTTAGATAAGTTTCTTTTGGCATTTGTTTAGATTATAGTTAAAGTCAGGCTCCGGAGGAAAAAAATTTTTTGATATGTTGTAGAACTGATTTTTCTAAGACAGAAAAAAGTTGTTTGACGAAAAACTTGGGAACGGTGAATGAGACAGATTTTTTAATACTTAAAAACTGGGGGAATAAGGTGTAAAAATGGGCAGTACTTTTCAAAAATAAATTTAAATTAATGTAGGGATTGTTTTCAATGGATTGTATACTGCTAATCATGAATGTAATTCAGCAAGTGTTGAAGGTTTTGTAAATTTCACCAACCACAAAAATTGCTATTTTATTTTTCTTTCACCAGCACTTTTTATTTCACTCCCCTATACACTTAAAATTGTACGCTATTTTTGTTGCTCATTACTCTCATTTTCATATTTTCATTGCTACAGCACCTTAGTCAATTAATTAACACCTTATTTTTCTTAGAATAAAAGCTTGTGAAAGTTAAAAATGCAGAAGTGAAACACACACAACAACCAACAAAGTAGAACAATTAATATATTATATTATAAAACACACTTGTTTTGCAATGGTTAGAAATTTAAATACACAAATATTAGAATTGGTTTTGTTAATACTCTGTGCAGATTAATCGAATTGTGTTCGTAGTTACAATTGGCAGTGTAGATTTATAGTTGGTGCTCAGTTTTAACGCAGTGCAGGTTGATTTTGTGGTCAGTTTTAACTCGGTGCAGATTGATCTGTTTTAGTGGTTCACTTGTAGTAACTTCCGATACAGGTTGTTATATGACAAGGAACTAAACAAGGAAATGCTAAAGCTGATAAAGGTTACAGGCCAATAAAATTTGCTGTGTTTTTATTGTTCAGTTGTGATTTGCTATGGACACTGTTGTCATCCTGCTGGGAATAAACTAATTAATTTTCTCGAATGTTTACTTTAATATCTAAAATTGGTTTAATACCTATTTAATCAAGTTAATTTATTCATTCATCATGTTTACTCGAAGATATTTGAACTTCCATAAGTTTTTTCATGAGAATCCAAACATTGAGATGTACTCGCAAAGTACTTTTTATTGTACCTGTCCAGGTAAGGAAATTATTCAAACTTATTATTTATATTTATGTCTATGGAATTTGTTGAAAAGATAAATAACTTTACAATGAATATTTCCTCTTTCAATATGTGGTAGTTCAACCACATGTGGAGGAAAATGTTTATATATTATTTGTTCAAATTCATTATTTAGATTTATGTCAATGGATTTTATTGAAAAGATAACGTTACAATGAATTAATGAATGTAGTAGTTCAACCATGGAGGAATGTGTTTAAATATATCATTTCTTCAACCAGATATATGTACCTTTAAGGTTTAATAGTCTTTCTCAGCAACAGGTTGGAAACATACGAATCTATATTTATAAGAATAGATTATGGCATGTGCTATAGCAGTAGCATCTGAAAACAATGATTTAGACGACGAAGGTAGGAAGTGAACTGATCTTGTGGTGTAGACAAGCCTGTGTTTCCTATGGACATAGGGTTCCTTAAACTTTTAGTAATAAAAACTAACAAGGAAATACTAAAACTTTTAGTTCGTAGTCCCATACCGCACATTCCAACCACAACCTACTAAAACACAAATACACAATTCTGATTTCAAAATATTAAGTAAAATTGATACAAATTGAAATTATTTGATTATTCAGTTCTTGTGGTTTTTTTTTTTTTTTTTTTTTTTTAATTTTTTAAATTTTTTAAAGGTTGTTACCACTGCTTCATTTGAGAAATGTCTTTTTTGTTTGGGCTTGAGCAGTTGGATACTTGATATATTTTTGAGGTGCGACATGGGTGCTAGCACTTTGTAGCTGAAAAGAAAGATGCAACCATCCCATGGCAAAACAACTGCTATTATATTTTTGTTAAGTTACGTTGTTTGCCTTGGAATGGCTGTGCTATATAAATGCCAAGAGTGATATAATATACAATTAAGTTGTAAATTACGAGTTTAGGTTTATGTGCAACTGAAATTAGTTTCATTTTTTTATTTCAAAATTAAGAAATAAGTGAAAGTGTATATAATATGTAGGTATAATTAAAATGTATGGTTTAGTTGTGCTTTTCCAATTGAAATTAGTTTTATTAATTTACTTTTGTCTGTACTTGGTTTGTTACTTTTGCTTTATTTTACCATCAGTAATTCAGTAATTCTTCATATTGTTAGTGGCATCACCTATGAGC
>NW_022737009.1:19337-42181 GCF_011630105.1 Anneissia japonica | reverse complement strand
CCTAGGCCTAGCAAGGTACAGCAGATAGGTACACCACACTGCATCATGTACTGTGTAGGCCTACTGACCTGAGAACGTCATTTAAAATTCATGTTTTACTTTATTTTTACATTATTTATGTTGTACGTACCTATTTTTTTGTGTGGAAGTCTATTATCAATAAAAATTTACACAAGTCAACTTAATGTGTATCGTAATTTATAATGTCAGTGTTATGTTTCGTTCGATCGCCATAATCTGCTTCGCTTCAACGTGGTTGCACGCTTGATTGGTTTTCGATGCTGCTGGCATAACCTTGGTGGGTCACACTGAATGCTAAAAATAAGTGCTAACAGCGCCCCCTAAACTGCGTCAGCCAATAGAAAACAGTCAGAGGTGACATTCAAAGTGTCATGCGCAATTGTTTTTATGAAATCGATAGCCTTATGTTGGGACTGCTTGGTTTGCCTTAGCGTGAGAATGAATGCAAAATGTGAGAAAAGGATACATTCCTTAATAAAGAAAACACACTCGTAAACTTCTTTTTATCATTTTATTAAACAAATGAAATCTAGGCTTATTGCAAATTATTAATTAATGCGCTATCGGCGTGTCACACGATCAACACTAACGATCGTACACATGGTGTTGTTCTGTGATTGATAGTTGTTATTTGGAGTCAGTCGATGTGTCTCCGATGATTTATTTAACATATTTCGTAAATAAATCATCGTTTTAAACTGGCCGTCCGGTTTTCAGAAGGTAATTTTATTTTCCGGACCTAAGAATTTGGCCGGAATTCGGAATTGGGAGATCCGGTTTTCAGAAAGTATTTAATACAGTAAGAATAGGAATGATTTTGGGACTTTAAAAAACGACCGGTTTTGCGTGAAATCCGGTTTTCTGGGTGGTCGGTATTGGGAGAGTTGGCTGTAGTTGAAACTGGAATAATACATTTTGTATTATTATTGTTGTGATTGGTTTATGTGTATTTAATATACATACACATTTTGAAAATTAAATCATTTTATCACTGTTTTAAATATTGTTTTATTAGTATAGGGTATCATTATTTTTTAGATGACCCAATTGTGATAATAAAATAATTAAAATTTAGTAGGGACAAATTTGCATAAACAAGTACAGTATACCTTGTATTTCAACCCTGCAAAGGTTTATTGAAAACAAATTACTTAAAATGTGTAATATAAATAGGCCTATAATGAATGGGTTAGTTTCTGAGAGATTTTAGCTTACAAGAATGTAGGAGGCTGTCTTGATTTTCAGGAGAAAACTGGGAACCTATGATCTACCAACTGAGCTTACGGTATTGGTAATGGTTGTAATTGTAATGATAATAAAACTATGTAAAAAGATAATATTTATTTTTTATTCATTAATGAATTCTATATTACATTATATTTGTATAATGTGTCATACTTTCTATGTTTTTTACAGAACAAATAGAGGAGTTGGAGCCAGACGAGAAGCAAGCAGCCAAGAAGAAGAAAGCAGAGATGCGGGAAAAGGTTGTGAATGAGCTTCTGAACACCGAAGAGGCTTATCAACGCGACATCATACTTTGCCGTCAAGGTTTTATGACCATACTAGAAGACAAAGAGGTATATAGATGGAATTTATATTCTGTATATTAACCAATATTGGCAGTTAACAATTAATAAAAATATTTGATATATAATTTCAAGTGATTGTTTATAATTTCCAGGGTAGGCCTATTACATATTTTAGGAAGCCTGTGCTAAATTTTATGTATGTTGTATTGTCTTGTATTGTTGCTTGTATTTCTTAAATTATAAAATTCTCTTTGTTGAATGCTTACCAAAAACAACAAAATTGTGCTTTTATAATTTAAAAGGCCATCATTGCTCACATAATTGAAATAAATACCTCTGAAATTAATATTCAGCTTTCTGTAATTATGATTTACAGATAGATGATTATTTAAATGAATTGATTGATTTATAGATTAATGATTGATTTTTAGACAAATTGATTTATTTCTTCATTGATTATTAAATAATGATTTTACTGATTTATCATCTGGTTGAATGATCAGTTAGATTTATAATTTGATTTAAAATTTACTGATTGATTATCTTGATTAATCAATATGCCACTTCATAGTTTGAGCTGCTAATGCTCGTATACTGTAGAAGTTCAGTCGACATAAGCTCTTAACACACACAACATAGGCCTCCAAATTGCCACAGCCTTTGGAATCGTTTGGATTTCTTGGAAACTCTGTGTAACAGTACTATAATTTAAAATAGTAGCCATATCATGCAAGTATTCTTCAAATTATGTATCATAGTCCACTATTTTCAGACAATTCCATAGCAGTGTTCTCCCAATTGAAATATTTTTACAGGTAAATTTGTCCAGTCAGCTAAGTGCACAGCGTGAGGTGTTACCCCTTTTACATGAGGTTCAATGGCTTTACAAACACGATACAAACCGTCATAGCCTAGTCGTCGACTGGAATGATGTCCATTTTATTAAATGTCTATTTATTGAAAGAAAGCCAGCCTAGACTACCCAGACTTAATAAGTGTGTTTTTTTATTCTACCAACACACAATTTTTTACTGGTTGGCCCGGTATTTGTACTGGTAAGATTGACAGCTAAACCAGCTTAAGGAGAACACTGCATAGGCCTCTCCGAGTTGATTGAAGTAGCCGGCGAAAACATCGTAATAGCCGATCGAATGCGCCGGCCGCCGGCTCTTAAATAAACCCCTGAGAACACTGCATAGGCCTCTCCGAGTCCTAACTCAGCCCAGTCAGTGTGTGTGTTAAACGCTTGCTTTATGTCGATTGACATTTTTTTAACAGAGTACAAACTACAAAGAATCTCATCTTAAATGACTTTACTCCACATCCTAAATTTTTTTGCAATTTCTCCATTTTTCATTAAAAAGGTTATTGCTGTTATTGCCTTGCTTTGGCATAAAGCTTTATTCATTTTGTCATAATAATAGTGTTAATTTAACATTTGAGTGAAAATTAGTGTCCAGCTCTGGCAAAACCAGCCGTTTATTGGAAAACTTAAATTTAAAACTTTTGGTATTGTTATATTCTGTGTGTATTCGTCATTAAAAATGTGGTCATTTGATGGAAATTGGTTGAGTATTAGTGAAGTTATGAATATTTAATTCATTAGATATCAGCCATGTAGGTTTTGAGAAAAAAAAAACCAACCAAAATCAGTAGTTTATTATTAAGATTTGTATCTTAAAAATAATTTTAATATACCTTTTAGTTAGGCTTATTGATTGATATTTTATTTATGTTCTTAAATATATCTTCTGTTACAAGATGAAAAAACCTAAAATATTCAAAATTCTGATTCCCAAACATTTTGGTTGCTTGTGCAAAATTAGAAATTTTGAAAAACGGGCGGTTTTGCCGGAGCCGGTCACATATAATAATTATTACGCCAATCAGCATTTGAAAAAAAAAAATATTTACTAGATTTAGGGGCATTAATATTTTTAATATGTTTATTTGTAAGTTTGAATTTCACGCACTATATTAGTTTTTTACAAACATTATTTTTATTTATTTTTATTTCTTAATTAAAGCCCATTTCAATTAATTGTAACATTGTTTTTGTGTATTGGCCTTGTAACTATCATTGCAGGACGAGATAAATGTAATTCTTGCCATGGAGGTTGAAGATTCATCCGAGAAATCAGAGGATAAAAAGAAGGTGCTACAACCTCACACGCACAAAGAAACTTAACGTTTTAAAATTTGATATATATATTAATAGTAATTTTGACTACGGCAGTTGACTGTTTTTTGGATATGTGGAGCACTAAACCATTGTATTTTTACTATAATCATGGAAATTTTCTTGATGCAATACAGATCTTTAATCTGCGGTTTCTAATCTTGTAGTCTGAGGGTGCTGCTTTTTTCATACTCATCTTTGATTGCATTGTTGGCTTGCATCATAGTTTTTTTGAGAAAAACGTGTTGGAATTGGAATTTTCCTGTTAAGCAGTGGTGTATCCTGGAGGTAGGAGGGGGGATACGTCCTCTCAAAAGTAGCTTGCGCCCCTGTAGGTGCAACCAACCTACCCTCTCTCCCCCCACCCTTTCCAGAATATTGCTGAGTAAAAAATGACACTCAAGAAATTGAAAATCACCTCATATCGCCTTATTTTCCCAGGGGCGGATAAATAAGCCACCCATTTAACCTTTCCTCACCATTAATCCCCCTTCCCCTTGTCATTTCTCCTAAATACACCACAACTGTTAAGGACACGTTTTTCTCAAGAATTGCATCGTGAAGATTAACAGTCATTATTTTCTTCGGGGCATTCTGCCATCTTCCGCCATAACCGAATTAACTCTTTCCAATGTATTCTGCAATCTTAAATTTCTAAATTCTTCCTTGTTCGTTAACTTCTATTTCACAATTCACCATCATAAAGGTACCATGGTTCCAGTAATGTTTTTTTTTTTGTATTGCAGCACATTTCATTCCATTACAAATCATATCATTTTTTAAAATAATGTGTTGTTTATATTTAATAAGACCACAGAGACAATAATAATAATATTGATAATAATCATAATAATTAGCATTGTTTCCCAGGTATAAGCTCATCTGATATATAAACACACCCTGTATTTTATATCCTACTTCATGCCACAGTTTATTCTTAGGCATAAGCCCAGTTCATGGTTTGAATATGAGTATCTTTGCTGACTTTTTTGCAAATACTTGCAATAATAATTTGCCTTTTGACTGGCCATCACTGTAAATTTGTTGATAAACAGATTTCCCGGGTATATGCCCACCTCACCTTCCCCCCCCCCCACCTCCTGCAAAACCTTCCCCCCCCCCCACCTCCTGCAAAAAAAAATGTTTAAGTGTCTTTGTACAGTAAAAATCAGGGGTGGATCCAGGAATTTGAAGTAGAGGGAGGCTTTGGGGGACTACACCAGATGGATAGTCTACACCACCTCAGCCGCACCGTAGTTGCGACCGGGGAAAGAAAAGTTTTGATTATGGCACCTCTAGATGGCCAAAAATGGCCTATATTTGGTTAAAATTTTCCCCTTCCATCCATTATATTTATAATTTCAAAAAATGTTGGGGGCTCCCTGGGCAGGCTTGTGCATCCCCCCCCCCCCACCTCCTTGAATCTGCCGCTGTAAGTAAACTCAGTGCTGTACTGACGAAACAGGTGTATCGGTACGTCAGAGAACTTCGGTAATCACACACAGAAAACTTTACATAATTATTTGAGCACTCTTTCAGGTTTTACCTTTCTTTATCTTCATAAATAACTTGATCTTGGTATTGATCTTGGTATCTATATTGAATCTGAATTTTACTTAGCATTTAAGTACTGGTTTCTTACTTAAGCTTATAGGTATTCTTGTCTCCTGACTCAACTAATTCTTGGCTTAACTTTCTTTACCTTCATAAAATAAGCTTGATATATATTTTAAGTTTTTCATCTAGCATTACTGGCTTGCCTCCTTTTTTTTTTTTTTTTTGGGTGCATGTGATTTCTTATTGGGGTTCTTTTATCTTTATTATAACTTCACCTTCCTGGGCATTTCTTAATTTCATTCATTATACAGTGTCTTATTTTTTTTTGGGGTGTCTTATTTTTTTAATTTTTATAATGTTTGTACCTTTTTAAACGTCTTGGTTTCTTTAGGTCTCATTCACATACATCTGTTTACAAACATGACCCACACTAAGTTTTACTAACTTGCAATTATATAAAAATAGATGAGCTGTAATAGTCTGATGTAATAGAAAAATAAAACTCAAAAAACATTTAATACTTTAAAGACTAGTTTATTTGACAGTACACTAGCTTTCATGCACACAGTGCACTTCTTCAGGTGAATGTGAAGCTAAACATAAACAGTGTGGATAGACAAAGTAAGCTAATTATTCAAGCATTAAATGAGACAAAGGGGCTAAGGCATGTGCAATAAACAGTGTAAAAAATATAAATGACAGGATAGGTCAGAGGTCAGAAAAGTAGTAACAATGTCATTGTTACTATGTTTCTGACTCTTTTCTGAATTTAGTGTTGGTGATTAATTAATAAATTATCAATAAACAATGATGTGAAGAAACGAACAACTGAAAGTGAGAACTAGCTATTAAAATAAAAGTGAAATATAGCAGATTATTGAAATCAAATTTTAAATTTCTGAAGAATGTTTGTGCATGTCATACCATGTACAAAATAATTATAACTTAACAATTATATGATCATACCTTTTCTGGCTCCTTCTGATTTCATAATGCATCCACTGTCTATAATATGTTGCAGTCATGTCTTTATAATATACAGTAAAATACATAATTTAATGCAGGCCACTGTACTATGGATTGCCAATGGCAGATTAATCACTTTCTATAACAAGTGGTAATTTCTTTCACAACATAATTGAAGCGCTGATGAATCGAAGCTGAATGGAAAGTGACATATAAATACACACATGATGCTGCACATAACCTCTGTATCTCAATAGCCCCTTTCAGGTAGACGTTGCTTCTAGTAGCTGTCTCTTATACACATCTAGATGTGTATAAGAGACAGATGGAAAGTGACATATAAATACACACATGATGCTGCACATAACCTCTGTATCTCAATAGCCCCTTTCAGGTAGACGTTGCTGCAATATTGCGGTAAGCATGCCGGCATAATAACCGGTATATATCCTTTCACACAGTGCCATGAAAACCCCCGGTCCCAAAAGTGGTCTTTAATTAGAGGGAGACCTGTAATTTTAATATTAATCAACAGATTATTATTCCATGTATTGTAAATCAATTTGTTTCTCAACCTGGGGTCCGTGGAATAATAATTGGCGGTCTGCCAAGTCAAAAAGGTCTGCAGTGGGCCCACAAAAGATGTTGGGGGTCCGTCTGACTTTTAGACATATTCTACTAATTTTTTTTATTTTACAAGAGTTTAATGTTAAACATCTTATTGCTATAATCATCATTAGGATCCTTAATGAAATAGTTGTGTTGTTTTCTGTTGTAGAGAATGATATCCTATCTAAAATCTTATCCTATTGGTGAAATATTGACAATAAGTAAACTTAGACTTGGGGGGTGGGGGTGAGGTGGGGTGGGGTCCGTGAAGAATATTAACATGTCCTGAGGGGTCCAAGGATGGAAAAAAGTTGGGAACCAGTAATACTGTATATCATATGGATGTGGCCTCTCTGTGTTCTAAAGCAAGGTTTGTACTGGAATGCATATCCCATTGGAATTCTTGTGGCATCTTGAAAACTAACTTATATATCTAACTAATCATTCATATTACTCACTGAAGTACCCTTCAGTAAGAAGTGCAAAATTTCAGATTCTCAATACAGTTATTTTTAGTTTTCATGTACTCATTAGCTATAAATTGAATTTTTTTACCAATAAATTTTGCTAATGCTACACTGTTGAATTAATGTTTCTTGACTACTGTAATTACTGTAGTTGATTCTTGTTGACTAATTGACCAGTTTGTTGACTATTGTCCAGTTTTGTTGACTATTGTCTAGTCAATTGTTGACTATTGACCAGTTTTAACTAAGGTTTTGAATAATTATTAATTAATATTTTGTGGACTAACTAATTACATTTTTTTGCCTTTCAGACTAAAGGCTTAGAACTTGACATACTCTTCGGGAACATTGATCAGGTTATTGAAGTTTCTGGGAAGTTTTTAGAAAGTCTTAAAGAAACGATTGTTGATGTCCCTCCGCAAGATCAGCTGATAGGTAAATTGTTTGTAAATTAATATCTGTATTTTTCCATGCATCTCTGTTGTACATTGGTGCTATGCACAATAACTGCAGAAATGATGAAAGTGATAATGACAACAATGATAGTGAGGAGGGTGATTAAAATTATTTATAGTTTGTGTTGATAATGATAATAATAGTAATGGTATCAGCTCCTCAAAGTTGCATTTTGTTATAAAGATAGATAAAGTTAATGATGATGATTTAATGATGGTTATAATGATGGTGGTGATGGCGATCAATACCAAAATTAAGGCGATGCTAACGACGAATGTATTTTAAGTACAGGTATAACGATTTTATTACAGTCAAACTCGCCCAAGTCAAATCGAAAGTGCCACTGAAAGATAGTTCGACTTCCATTTAATTTGACTAAAGCAAAGTCGAATTTTATTCGCGTTATATCACAATAGCAACTTGACTTGGAGAGTTGTGCCTTACAGAGACCGGAAGAAATTAACATGCACAGTGCATGCACGATGTTGACCTCACATTTGGCCTAGTACTGTAGTAGCATTAAGGGCCTAGGCTACCTAAACTTATTTTGAAAGCAGTATTATTCAGAGTAGCAATACAGTACATTAATTCTTCAATTATTAAAGTATGTTTAAATGTTTTGTTAATTGCTTATGTAACCTTCTTTTGAATACAGTATAAAGAGGAATCAGTCAATATTTAAAGCTTATTCATATTTGATAAACAAACATTTAATAACTGATTTTCGCATGGCCATCAAGCGAACACATTTTAAATACGATAAATTCAATTGGAAAATCCTAAGACCAAATCAATATTTACTAGGTGAAAGTCTATTATATATATAATAATTTTAACGCGTGTATTAATCGTAATTAAAACAGATGTGTATACCCGCCGCAAAATGGACAATCTAGCATGATTAGGAGTAAAATAATATTTTAGTAATACTAATTTTGATAATATTGATAGTAATAATAATAATAACAATAATTATTTATTGGTCCTCATTCAAATTGGAAATCTGAAATTCGGCTGGGCCACTGGGGACCTTTGACAACCGCAGTGCAGTGCTACCCAACTTAACTACAACACATAATAGACACGTACGGATACAAACATTGTCTTTAACCTGTCTAAACTCTCAATGTGAGAATTGTTCTCTTCTCATCAATGAACTTCATTGGCTGCGAGTTAATAATAGAATTATTTTCAAAATTTTTCTCACTGTTTACAAATGTATCTATGGTTTTTCTCCTAACTATTTATATTGTTTTCTCGACCAACGTATCCCTACTTGTACAAAACGTTTCTATTCATCTGTACATTTCATTATACCATGTTAAAAGAGAATTGAAGGTTTTTCATTTCCTTGTTATGCTTCTGAACATTGGAATAATCTCAGATCCTTTTCTTTCCTTTTTGTGTTTTATTGCTGTAATCTGTTTAGTTGTCTTTGTGGTTTGTATGACTACTAATTGTGAAACTAGGATAATGACTGATTTTATGCCTACTATTGTTTTCCTGAATTATTGAGGCTTGGCTGTAGCTTCATAACCGCAAGGGAAAGGCACAATATATATACCCAGTACCAGTTCGAGGAGCCAAGCATTCAGACTCCCAATTCAAACCCAACACTGGCTGGGTTTGAACCGGGGTCTGCAGCTTAAGAAGCAGGAACAATCCACTCAGCCAACCACTCCGCTATATAATAATATGGTTTAATTCTTGTATGTGTTTTTTTTTTTTTTTTTTTTTACGTCATGAGTGCGCCTATGAAGACATTGATACATTAGTATTATTCAATGATTGATATTCTACAGGTGCTTGCTTTATGGAACACTGTAAAGATCTAGAAGAAGTCTACAAACAATACTGTAGGAATCACGATGATGCAACCGCACTGCTAGAAAAAGTGAGTTTCAAGCAATTGCAGGTCTCCCTCCAATTAAAACTATTCTTGGGATTAGGGAGACCTATACTTTGATGTGTGACATCTCATGATGGCCATATTTACTGTTTATCAACCGGCTCAATTTAAACCTCATGCAAACAGTTTCTTTTGAATATGTAATTCCTCAACTAAGGTGGCTTCATTAGCTTTGTTTTGGGTCATTGTCATAAAAAAATAAATTAATAAACAGGTATGATGAGGCAGCACTCCAAGGCTTACTCCAAAGATGTAATTTGCCTCATCATTACCACCCAGTCTAGGAGTTTTCTACCCAGTCTAAAGATAGTTTCATGGTTCTCCATCCACCCTTATTAACCCACTTTTCCATCCTTAAAACCACTCGTAATATTTAGAGTTTTATTAATGTTATCACCTACCAAACATTTAAGAGCAATTGCCTGTAAATATCAACCTTTAGATGGCCACAACAAAAAAATAGATTTTTTTTTAAAATTGCATTGTGAAAGGTTTTTGGCCTAAACAAACAAAAATAGTATTAATTTAGGTTTTCGTGTCTTCTTGTCAAAGCAACAGCCATTTTTTCGGATTTTACATACATGTAATTTTTGTAACTTTTACAGTAAAATATCATTAAATTTGCATTCCAGCAAATCTTATTTACATAGAATAGAGTAATTTAATTTTACTACTCTTGCAAGATAGGCTGAAGACATCTTTACAAATTAAAAAGCATAAAAATGCGGATGGGGGGATAAAATGGACCATACCATTTATTTGAAATAGGGGTGTTTTTGCATATTTCGAAAATTCCAATTTAGGCCCAAGTTTGGAGCTTTATAACATTTATGGTAACGCTTTGAATGATTTTTTCTTGCAAAGCCATGTTGATTGGACCTAATATAAATGAAAAAAGAACAATGAACTTTGGCTAATATAAATGAAAAAAGAAGAATGAACATTGGGCATTGTAATCCTGTTAAAGCTATGTTGTCAGAAATGTTTGTAGTTTTGCTTTTTTGGCATAATGTATATCACTTTCTTATACTTTGAGGTAGGTGCATAAAAATTGCATTGAGTTAAATTTTATCAAATCAAATAATCAAAACTTACATTGTATGATATTAAAATTTCTAAAAAATATTAATTTAAGATTTTATAAACATACAGACGTGCGTGATTGCAATAACATCGCCTCCTCCTTCAGAGGCGAGAATAATTAATTATGCATATTTGATGGCTAGCCGGTGAATGCACAAAAAACCAAATTTGGTTGTTCTTATCAGAGTTACAGTAAGTTACATTATGACCATGACGTATGGAAGTCTTGATCATAATGTGAATTTTATTTAATATTACGATTATTCAACACACACATGCGGCACATATCAAAATTTATAATCGCTATTATTATTATTATTGTTATAATATTATTATTATTATTAAAATTATTATTATTATTATTATTATTATTATTATTATTATTATTATTGTTATTATTATTATTATTATTATTATAAGGCTAAAACTTTTCATGTCGGTGCATGCGTCAAAATTCCTTTAAAGTTGGATATAGAATGTGTGTATGTGATTGATAATTCATTAAAATTCCATGTAGTTATCTATGGTAAATACTTATTCAAAATAAGTATTAACTTTTAAAAGAGTGTGATTGCCTTTAATATAAGGAAGTATAAAATATATATTTGCCTAAAGTTTACAATGAATTATCGATCAAGTTTAGCCAAATAAATTTTATGTGTAATGTGTGCATCAAACTGAGTTCTTTGAATTTGGATGTAGCATGTGTATAAAGAGATTGATAATTCAATAACATTCCTGTAATTATCTATGCTAAATATTTATTTAAAATAAATGTTAACATTTAAACAAGTGTACTTCCTTTTTTAATATAATAAATATATTTTGGCCTGAAGTTAAGTAAATGTACATCATAGTGAAGTTAGTTTAGTGAGGCCAACATTTTAAATAAACTTATCTATTACAAACACACAAAAGCATAATGTTTATTTTGTCTATAGCTGTAGTGGTTGCTAATAATATTTAATTCACATTAGTTTACCAAACCTTTAGTATATGTTAGAAGAAATACTATAACTTAGTAAATTAGCTCAGACACCTAGGTCAGACACTTAATCTTTTATAATGAGATAATGTCTCAAGTGAAAAATAAAAGATCGGACTTGAATATCAATGATGGGTGACCTGGATATTACAATAATTATTTATTTGACCTTATTTGGAAATTATAATATATGATTGTAAAAGACAATGTAATATACTGTACCATACCTTGTGCAGTCCAAACATATCTTATTTCATTGCATATAAGATATACTGTATCCAGCAAATCATGTATATAAACATAAGCATTGCATATAATATTGTATTTTTGTATTAAAATAATTCTTAAAGGCCTACATGCTCTTCCATGCACTGTCACCACCTCACTATAATTATGTTACTGCTGAATAAAATTCAGGTTCTACATGCATTTTGGCATTCAAAAAGTATTTATAAAAAAATAAGAAATTTATAAGATCAATTAATCTATGGAGTTTATAGAATCAGAAACATTGCAACCTTATTCGGCCATTAAAAAAACGAAATATTCTCAATTGATTAAGAGATAGTATCATAGGTTCAGGACCCGATATTTTGTTTCACTAGACCTCATTACTTCACTAAAAATATAATTATACATATAAACATATTCAGTAGAATCTGAGTTCTTTTTTTTTTTTTTTTTTATTCTGTCTGACGTCACAAATTTTATACCCTTTATTCAAACATACAGTATGGCAATAAACACATTTTTTAAAAACTCAGTTTTTTTTTTTTTTTTTTTTTTTTATTCTGTCTGACGTCACAAATTTTATACCCTTTATTCAAACATACAGTATGGCATAAAACATATTTATGCATTCTGCTTCCTCTAAACATCAGGTCAAGTTTTCGGTTAAAAAACTGTTAAAATTTGCTCATTTTTTGGTAAAAACAACATGCCTGCTACCATGGCAACAATATATTTTTAAAATTTTTAGATCTCGTTTTTCTTTCGTCTCCAACCAAAGTGTAATCATAACCAAAATATGAAAAAAATCTATTTTTTGAGTTTGGCCAACTTTTCCAGAAATCGATCGATATTTACAGAAAACTGCTCTTTAGATGTCTATCACCCATCCTTAGTTTTTTTACAGCTATAACAACTGTTTTTATCATTTAAACTGTTCACATCTTTCGGAAAAGGAAATTTTGGGGAAAGTGATGTTAGTATAGTAAAAGTTTTTACAGAACATAATAAAAACAAGAAAGTTTATTTAGAAGAGCATAACCCTTTTTGACTGATACATCTCATTTTGTCCTGAAAATTCAATTTTAAATTCACAAAAACATAATATTAGTATCATTTCCAGACAGATACACATATTAGGACTGGATGATACTGATCCAGACATCATGATGGAATATTTTCTGGCATACCATTGTTGCTGAGTAGACAAATTGAAATCATTGTGGCTAACCACAAAAGTTTAATTTTTCTCTGGCAGAATTGAAGAATACCGCCAAATTTAAATCAGCGTACACAGTCCTTTACAAACAAATTCTGGAATTTGCTTTGTCATAATTTTTTTCCAGAATAATTGTCCTGGTTACTCTGCTCATTGGCATTAATGATATCATAATTTAGAGTTGTAGAAATTAAGTACTTAAATACAATTTTTTATTTAATTTCAGTATGAAGAAAATAATGAAATATTAGAATATATCAACCAGGGTTTGGAGGTTGTGAGGTAAGTTGGTCTCAGTGGGTTTTGGGTTTTTTTTTTTTGTTTTTTTTTTTTGGATTGTCAGAATGAGCACATGCTCAAAGGTGGTGCATTCAAAGTAGAGTATAGAAGTAGCTTGGATGTTAGGGTCCTTGCCTTCCAATGCCATGTGCATGATCTCAACATAAGAGTTAACTTTATGAATGGCTTTGTGAGAAGCAAACTCTGCTATGGCAGTGACTGTTTAAGGCCCACACAAAAGTGATTTTTAAAAATTAGATTCCCACTCTTAAATAAGCACTTAAATAATAAGCTAAAAACATTTTGGATCAGAAAGCTCTGATGAGCTGAGCAGTTGGCTGAATGATATTGTTCCTGCTTCTTTTGGTGAAGACACCAGTTCTAACCCAGCCATCATCGGGTTTTAATTGGAAGTCTGATCAGTGGGCTCCTTGAATAGCCTTCATCTTGAAAGTTAGGCGGGTTAGGGTAATGTTTGTATCCGTATTTGTCCACGAGTCCCCGGGGGCCCAGCCCAAATTTCCAATTAGTATGAGGACAAATAAAGTATTTATATCATTATTATTATGAAAACCTCCTTCAATTAAAAACAACTAGCCAGATGTTATTGTATTATTTTAACTCTCTAGGAAAAGCACAAATTGTTGGGACCTGGCATCATTCCTCATAAAACCAGTTCAAAGAATTCTCAAATACCAGCTTCTGATTGGTGAACTAGACAAGGTCAGTGCAACTCTAGTTTGTGTTTTACTGTATCTTAACTAGATGCTCTGTCAGCATCAATAACAATGGACAAACGACAACTAACCAAGGAAAGTGTAATCTTCTTTCCAGTAGTGAGCATGCACTACTGCTGATCTTGAGAGATTCAATAGCATAACACCACTAAGCAGTGGCAGCACCAGCACAGGAGAGGGAGCTTAAACATTCCCATCGGATAGGCCAAGTTCCCCCTGTTGGTAACGGCACGTCTCAAAATAAAAAGTGGCGAAAATTACATTTCCCCCCTTTTTTTTCGGATTACTGTTGTATGTTCTAAGAGGTCTCCAGAACAACTCAAGATAACCCAATTGTCAGTTGTTCTGGAGACCTCTTAGGACACACTCAGAGGTCTCCAGAACAACTTAAAATAACCAATTGTCAGACACCCCTGTCGTACTGCTTAGCTCCTTACCTCCTCCTCCCCTATCGTTGAGAAAGTTTTGCTGCCACCACTGCAACTAAAACGTGTGTCCAAACAGATTATGAATTTTTATATACATTTTATATCAAAAAAGAAGAATGTTTGGTCTTGATGTTTCTACTATTGCTCATTTAGATTCTGATGATGTTTATGATTTATGATTTATGATCTGTTTTTATACAGCATACCGATGATAACCACAAAGACAAAGAGAATATTAAGAAGGCATGGAAAACAATGCTGGATGTGGCAGGGTCCATCAATGAATTCAAGAGAAGAAAAGATATTGGTAAGTGAAAAAACTGGTACTCAAGTGGGTAGCGATTTTTTCATCATTCTCACATGAATATGAGTGACAGGAATTGAACCCAGGACTCTGGAATTCGAAAGCAAGCATGTTAACCACAAAGCTATTCAACTCCTATCCATTAGAGTGGAGAGAATGTAACTGTCTATGAACATGGAACTGAAAAATTAAAAAATGCTTGATTTATTTTTGTAATTAGTAGCTTAAGATTAAACTATCTTGACTAAATTGTATACGAGTGTTGAGTTTTATTCAAGTTTAATAATTAGATTTTTTTGTATTTATACAGGTACAGTAATTCTTTCGTTCCCAATTTTTTTTTTTTTTTTTTTCGATTTTGGTGGATGCTGGTTATTCATTGTAAATAAAAAAAAATAAAGAAAAAAAAAGTTACCATAGAAAAAGATCTCCAATTGATTATTGATTAAACAGAAGTATGGGAAATTGTTGCCCTCATTTTACCAGATTTTAGCAGTTCTAATACTGTTCCCACTTGTATTAATAGCTTACGATTCCGATTCTATGTAATGTTATAGCTAGCATTGGACGCCGTTTGACATGGCTTGATAAGAAAATAATCAAGTACTTGTGTATGTACATAAAGTTTATTTCATCTTTATGTTGTTTAAATATAAAAGTAACGTTCCTTTTTTTTCAATAAAATTTCTGTCTCAACTCAAGTGATTTGAATCGAAATAAATGTTCTTTTTTTATAATGTGAAGTGGTGAAATATCGCAAACAACAAGCCGCCATAACAGACAAGTTAGGACGCATTAACCTACACTCCTTCAAAAAGAAGACCACGAGAATGAACCAACGCTGGATACAACTTACAGGATTGAGTGCTCAGGTGACCTCATCACAACTTTTAGCCAATCAAATTGTAGTGTGGTTTCAAAGTTACTTAGAATGATCTTTGTTTTAGCTAAGCTATTTATGATAAAATGAGGCATGTCATGGCAAAATGGTCAAGTTTTCGCACATGCCACTATTATATATATATATATATATATATATATATATATATACACCCTTAAAAAAATGAAACATAAAGATACAACTTGTTGATTAGGGTTGAACAAAGTGAGAAGAGATTCAACATGTATTGATTGATTTAATCTTTTTGCAGACTATAGATGAGGAATTTGAGCAGCATGAAAAGAGATTCAATACACTGGAAAAAACAATAAAGATATTTGTCAAGGACATCAACGCATACCTAGAGCATCTTAAAGTTTGTATTGTTGTTATTAATTTCTGCAACATTCCTTTTGTTTTTATATTACCTTTTTTTTAAATCTATATTTATAATTGGTTTAATTTTAGAGTTTATTATAATTATTGATTTATAATGTTATTTAATTATTATATATTACTTTTTTTTTAAATCAGTGGCACTCACTCACAACCATTGTGGTCTGTTCAAAATCTGTGGGCAAATATTTGGTATAAAATCACCTGGTTATTAATTGTAAATAAAAAAAAATAAAGAAAAAAAAAGTTACCATAGAAAAAGATCTCCAATTGATTATTGATTAAACAGAAGTATGGGAAATTGTTGCCCTCATTTTACCAGATTTTAGCAGTTCTAATACTGTTCCCAGTTGTATTAATAGGTTACGATTCCGATTCTATGTAATGTTATAGCTAGCATTGGACGCCGTTTGACATGGCTTGATAAGAAAATAATCAAGTACTTGCGTATGTACATAAAGTTTATTTCATCTTTATGTCGTTTAAATATAAAAGCAACGTTCCTTTTTTTTTCAATAAAATTTCTGTCTCAACTCAAGTGATTTGAATCAAAATAAATGTTCTTTTTTTATAATGTGAAGTGATGAAATATCGCAAACAACAAGCCGCTATAACAGACAAGTTAGGACGCATTAACCTACACTCCTTCAAAAAGAAGACCACGAGAATGAACCAACGCTGGATACAACTTACAGGATTGAGCGCTCAGGTGACCTCATCAAAACTTTTAGCCAATCAAATTGTAGTGTGGTTTCAAATTTACTTAGAATGATCTTTGTTTTAGCTAAGCTATTTATATATATATATATATATATATATATATATATATTTATTTATTTCATGAGTAAATTTATACAGGAGTATTGTATAAGAGTGTTGTTCTATTCAAGTCTAATAATTTAATTTTTTGTATTTATACAGGTAATTCTGTCGTCCTCAATATATACATATATATATATATATATATAAACATAAAGATACAACTTGTTGATTAGGGTTGAAAAAATGAGAAGAGATTCAACTTGTATTGATTGATTTAATCTTTTTGCAGACTATAGATGAGGAATTTGAGCAGCATGAGAAGAGATTCAATACACTGGAAAAAACAATAAAGATATTTGTCAAGGACATCAACGCATACCTAGAACATCTTAAAGTTTGTATTGTTATTAATTTCTGCAACATTCCTTTTGTTTTTATATTACCTTTTTTTAAAAATCTATATTTATAATTGGTTTATTGTTAGAGTTTACTTATAATTATTGATTTATAATTTTATTTAATTATTATATATTACTTTTTTTTAAATCAGTGGCACTCACTCACAACCATTGTGGTCTGTTCAAAATCTGTGGGCAAATATTTGGTATAAAATCACATTTAGAAATCTGGCAGGGCCTATATCAACAACATGATAAACATTTTTTTATATACATATCACAAAAAAAAAAAAAAGTTTTTCGTTTAATATTTTAACAGGGTTGATGGTTAAAAAATGTGAATTACTAATTTATTAGCATTCTTCAGTGATTTAAGCATTTTTGTCTGGTTTTACAGAGTGTATATTACAACAATTATTTATTAATAGTTATTGTTGTAATAATTGCTTTAAAAAAACACATAACAGCAGTGTTTTCATCTATTGTTTTTTAATCAATAATGTTACTAAATGTTTGTTTTTCTTTTTGTAGGATGCAACTGCTGCTGAAGCTATTGTAGGAGCTGACATATCTGAGTATTATGCGAATCAATCCAATCTTAAACAGGTTAATAAATATGAAGCAGTTCAGAAAAGGATAGCAAATAAGCTTTACAAAAACTACGTAAGTACACACTATTAAGTATATATAATTATTTAATATTAAGAAACTATGTAAGAACATACTAAAAAACTATATGTTTAGGAACTGGGGCCAAGGATATGCCAAATAGTGAACTAAATCACTCTCCAAAGTGACAATCCCATCACAAGACAACAGGTGATGTATGGACCAGTACACCGGGGTAACCCCTACTCAAACCCCTACTCATCTCGGAAGATGTATTGGGTTCTTTATAATAGTGCACATGAGCCAAGTGCAAACCTGGCTTATGGTTTGTAGTTCTTATCTTTATCTGAGAAGACTTTTCCCACCTCCAGAACCACAGAAAAGCGTGCAATTGAAACCAGCGCATTGATCTTGTATTGATTTAAAAATTAGCTAAGCTCTGATGTCTTGTTGTAGTGCCTGTTGTCCTTACAAAATTAGTCAAAATTTCTCACTCTCATGTTTATAATTACCAGTTGTTTCTTCAAATGCAATTATTTTGAATAAAATACCTTTATGAATGTATGGATGAACTGTGATTTGATTGTATTGTTTATAGCCTTTTATGTTCTTTTTAATGTTGTAAATGTTGGAACTATTGTATTCCACTGTGATTTCCGAGAGGCAAATTTGATTCTGATAATAATCATATTATATTATTCTAATCTGTTTTCAGACCTTGTTTGTCCAGCAACGAGTGATTTCGCCGCTAAATCTCTTGCTGATCATGTTCCAGGGACCACATAAACTCATCCAAAAACGATACGACAAGTTGCTAGACTATGATAGCTGTATTAATAAAGTGGAAAAGACCAAAGATAAGGAGAAACTTAAAGGGGTAAGGGAGGTTCTAATACTTGGAGTAACCAATTACATTGCATTTATTACATCGTAATTTAAGGCTAGTCAGGGAGAACTGTTCAGAGACAGATCAGGGATGAATTGTAAACCACTGATCAATCATCTGCGAATATATTTGACATTATCAGCTCTCCTACACAAATATCTCAATCTTGATTTTGTTTTCGGCACAGTGGTGAATTTCGATAACAATTTACGAAACCCATCCAATGTTTCTATGACAAGAGAATACAGTCTGTATAGGAATTTAAAGGTATATTCAGAGTGAAAGTGATTGTATAGAGCATAGATGTGAAAACGATGGATATTTTTGTGAATAAACCTTAAGCCAGGGAATGTGTGCGTCATTCCAACTCCACTCCCTGTGATCGCTTGACGATGCAACGTTCTTTGCTGGTTGTCGGGTGCATTTTGAATGCTGCGCGCGTCGTGGCTCTTCTCTATAGAATCGCATTGGCCAATGACCATCAGGCACAGTGAGTGACTGGCTTTAAGATGTGTACAGACAATCATCCCTCTCTCAAGGTAGGCCTAGCTTAACCCTTTCCAGTCTGTCCCATTACCTTAACTTAGGCTTTTCCCAAAGCTGAAAAATTACATTATCTACACTAAATGTCGTGTTTTCACTGGACACAGCCATTTTATTTGGTCTGAATACAGGAAACACTTCATACATACTCCTACATCACTCTTAAACAATTATATAGGGGGCAGCGTAGCTAGAAAACAAATAATTACGAAATGCATACAGGGCATGCGTATGACGCCCCTCGCTATAAAGTAGGGTCAAATAGGACGTTGTCACCATGCCATACGACTGGAAAGGGGTAGGATTTAATAATAATCTTCAGCCAGAGGTTTTCTATTTTCTGTGCTTGGTATAGTAGTTGGCATGATCCATACTATATCTGGTGTTAGAGTGTGCCTGGCAGCACTTGGGAAAGATGAGTAGCAATTTTATGAAAACTAGCTTTGAGCCCAGTCATGACCATTGTAGGTATACCACTTATCCTCCAATTACAAAATTCAAATGCTAAATTCATTTGATTTCATGGTAAGTTGTACTTTAATCAAAATTTGCTAAATATATCAACTAAATGTCTTCCTACAATCACAGTGTAACTGTTTGCTTTAAAGCACACACACACTTTCAGCACTGTATTTGTGTTCATGTGTTTAACGTTTAAAGAAAAGAAAAAAACCTTTTTTTCTTTACTTCCTTGTCCTGTAAATTGTGGCTGCAGAGACAAAAGGATAAGATAGAGCGACTAAAGGAAGAATTTGAGGAAGATGTTGATGGCAATTGTGTTCGTAAAAAGTCAAGAGAGGTTTGTGTCAGTTGTGAGCTTGTCCTGATGCATGCTGGTTTTTGTCTTAGCTTCTTGACCAATGGACTTTCCCGAGTGTCAATCAAGCAAATGGCTCGCCAATCAAAACAGAGCCAGGAATTTTTGTTTGTACCACAAACACATGTGTTGGTCCACAGACCCTTGTGTTTGCATATGCTTAAACCGCAGGTGGGCAAAGTGCGGCCGGTGGGCTGCATGTGGCAATGCCTTAAGGTTTTTGGAAGCACACTGGAAACATCAAAGTTTGGGTGTGGCCCTCGGTGTTAAATCAAAAATTCATCTTGGTTCTCCGACCGATTTTTATGTCCACCACTGGTTTACACTTTGTGAGAACTTACTAACAGTATCTAAGGGGTGGAGCTTTATCAGGAAGGTCCATTGTTAACGATATATTGCATTGATGAATGTATTTTGTGTCTGCTTTCTCTGTGTGCTCAATTTTTTATTTGTACATGTATAATCAGTTTAAAATATGTAGTGTGTTTACATGTCTTGTAAAGTAGCCTTTGTGTTGAATTTTAACAGGAAAAAAGCTGTTATCCCTGATAAACTGTGTAGACAATACTCTTATTTATGCTCTTGCTTGTAATTAGTGCAACTTATATGTATACTGTTGTCAATACATAGATTCTATTATATATACAAAGATTTTATTATTTGTGGTAGGCATTAACAGCAGGCCATTACAATAATAATAAATAAGAATTTATTATAACAATAAATATGGATTTATAGAACACATAATGCATAAAGCCTCTATGTGTTTGACCTTTGTTTTGAGCTTTAATGCCTACTCCAATGGGCACTGACATCTGACAAATTAAATTGTGGCCAACGGATCAATCATTTGAAATTGACGCATGGTCTAAAATGCGAGGACTCATTATTTGTGGAAATGGTTATTCTTCCACTACTTGCCGTAGTGCATTAGGATAGGGAGATTGAAGTTTATGTCCCGAGTTAAGCCAGCTCCACCAATCAGCACCCCAGCTTTGCTTAAAATTAACCAGTCCGTAACCACGGCCCTAATTTGTGTAACATTTAGAATGAAGTTATACATGGCTAGTGTCAGCATAGCTTATCTTTAGATTATAATGTAAATATTAATGACAATAATTACAGTAGTAATAAAATAATATTCTTATTCATAATGGTAAAAAGTAATAGTAATAATAATACATGGGCATTTAGTATTTGTCTTATGTGATTTAGTGGTTTTGATTTTTGTTATGCGGATATTTAATTTATTGTTTATTTTTGACCTGAAAGTGTCATATATATTTTTTTTTTATTTATGTTCAGTGCAGCCGTTAACTTTGTACATGAGTATTGTATTCCTTGCTCTATGCTATGTCTTTTTGTGATGTAGAAATTAGATTGTATGGTTTTATATACAAATTTTGACTTATAACCTACTATCCTTTTGTTATTGTTATTATTGTGATGGTGTTTGCATCCGGAAAATAGAACAGGAATGATGTTTTAGGCCCACCACATGTTATTCTACTGAATGCTCAGTAAGTTCCCAAACACTTTCAAAAATAATCTTGCAAGTGATTTGGGTGGGAATCAAACCCATAACCTCCACATATTGTTATTGTCATTATTGATATTTTAACATTAATATTATTGTTGTGGTTTTTGTTAATATTATTATTTTTATTGCTAATTGTTATTATTATTGTTGTTATCATTCGAACACTATTATGTTATCATTATCACTGTTGTTATGGTATTTAGTATTATTTAACTTTCAAGAAATTTATTCAATTTCGTTAGGTGACAGATGAAAAGGAGGTTGCACGTAAGAACTATGAGGCTTTGAATATCCAGCTAAAAGATGAACTACCCAAACTATGTGAGATGTCTAGCTCATTGTTCAAAGAGTGTGTGGCAGCTTATATTGAAGCAGAGAGTGACCACATCCATTCGACACTCAAACAACTTCATCCTTTGCTAGAGGTAAGGATTCATCCACTCAACACCAGAGATCCCAAGTTTGAAAACCAAAAAATAGGGAGATTTTTTTCATGAAGCTATCGCCTCCTGTAGCGACGCGCTGTGACGCCTTGCAACACGCTGTGCAACATGAAAGTATTACACAAAATGACGAAAACAAACAATTTTCATCAATTTGTTTACTTTTATTTAACAATTTTACATTTGTTTACACATTGCAGTTGGCCTAAAATATAAATTTATAAATATTATTATTTATTTAGCATTTAGCTATTAAAGCGTTCTTGGCAGCAGTCAAGAAGGCTTTGCTTGGTTTATTGGCATGTTAGAGGCTACGGTTGATTTATTACATCTCATCAAAGAACATAGAATTTTAGCAAGGTAACTGCAACTTGCAAGATTCACACGTTTACTGAAAAATTAAAATATATATATATATATTTTAATTTAGTTAGTAAATCATACTACATGTTTCAAGTCGGCATTTATATATGACTAGCCTATAATAACTGGTACATAATGCCATGAAAAAAACATTAAATCCTGCCTCGCTAGGCTCCATCTATACGTGCGTAACGCCCACCCAACACAACACACATACAGTACATACCCTGCAGTGTTACAGATAGAGC
>NW_022737009.1:9143-18596 GCF_011630105.1 Anneissia japonica | reverse complement strand
GACTAGCCTATAATAACTGGTACATAATGCCATGAAAAAAACATTAAATCCTGCCTCGCTAGGCTCCATCTATACGTGCGTAACGCCCACCCAACACAACACACATACAGTACATACCCTGCAGTGTTGCAGATAGAGCCAGCCTAGGCCTAAGCCCTACATGTATTTCGGGATCGATATAAAATAAACTTCATTTTTCGGAAGATTGCTTAGTACCAAAACCTATTAACTATAATTTTTTAGTATTTTTATTAAAGAACTGAAGCTTACTTGAAAGAAAAAGTATTTTTTATGCACCGATTCTGTTCCAAATATTCGCAGCAAAAACTTGGGGCCCCATCCATTCCCAAGTGATTTCGTTAATTTGTTGAAATTTATTTACTCAACTGACAGCCATCTCATTGAATGAGGTCGGCACTGGATACAAAAGATCGTAACATGGAGGATCTAGGCCTGCCTTGCCCTGGAGTTGTTATTTAATAATTGAAATTTTGTCAAATTAAGACACTAACTTTTCACCTGTCTCTTATACACATCTTTATGGCTGAGCGAGCGCCATAGTATATTGGCTTAAGATAAGAAATTTTGTTTCATTGCTCTATGACATCGTGGAAATCACATTTTTCGTGAAATTTTCGGGATATTTAAAAAAATCGGGAGATAAATAATAAAAATCGGGAGGGCGGGAGACGGCCTCAAAAATCGGGAGAACCCGCGAATTTTCGAGAGACTTGGGATCTCTGCAACACTCAAACAACTTCACTCATTACTAGAGGTAAGGATTCATCCACTCGCACACTCAAACAACTTCACTCGTTACTAGAGGTAAGGATTCATCCACTCGACACTCAAACAACTTCACTCATTACTAGAGGTAAGGATTCATACACTCCACACTCAAACAACTTCACCCATTACTAGATGTAAGGATTCATCCACTTCAATCTCCAACAACTTCACTCATTACTAGAGGTAACGATTCATACACTCCACAGTCAAACAACTTCACCCGTTACTAGATGTAAGGATTCATCCACTTCTAACTCAACAACATCACTCATTACTAGAGGTAAGGATTCATACACTCCACACTCAAACAACTTCACCTATTACTAGATGTAAGGTTTCATCCACTTCTAACTTAAACAACTTCACTCATTATGAGAGGTAAGGATTCATCCACTTCTAACTCAACAACTTCACTCATTACTAGAGGTAAGGATTCATACACTCCACACTCAAACAACTTCACCTATTACTAGATGTAAGGTTTCATCCACTTCTAACTTAAACAACTTTACTCATTACGAGAGGTAAGGATTCATCCACTCCACACTCAAACAACTTCACCCATTACTAGATGTAATGATTTATCCACTTCAAACTCAAACAACTTCACTCATTAAAAGAGGTAAGGATTAATCTACTCCACAATCGAACAATTTCACTCATTACTAGATGTAATGATTCATCCACTCCACACGCAAACAACTTCACTCATTACTAGCGGTAACTCCACACTCAAACAACTTCACCCATTACTAGAGGTAAGGATCCATCCACTCAACACTCAAACAGATTCACCTATTTCAAGAGGTAAGGATTCATCCACTCCACACTCAAACAACCCATTACTAGAGGTAAGGATTCATCCACTCCACACTCAGACAACTTCAACCATTACAAGAGGTAAGGATTCATCCACTCCACACTCAAACAACCCATTACTAGTGGTAAGGATTTATCCACTCCACACTCAAGCAACTTTACATATTACTAGAGGTAAAGAGTAATCCATTCTACACTCAAACAACTTTTAAAAGACTATCTTCTTCTTCTCTTCAGTTACCAATTGTAAAATCCTCCTGCACAGACAATGTGATGGACACATTTGAGCAGAGTCATGTGAGTGAGGTTGAGAAGACCAAGCAGTTCAGCTTTGTCAGTAGCAGCTTCGACAAGAAAGATCAAAAAGAGAAGAAATCTGTTAAAAGAGTCCCAAGTACAGACCAGATGGTTAGTTTAGTCTATCATACAGTATCTATGTTTGAAATTGTTCTCACTCAAAAATCTATCCATGGTCATGCCCCATTTTATCTTTATTCCCTTATTTACAAACATGTTCCTTCCCGTTCTACTTGTTCTAAGTCCCTTCATGTTATTAATCCATGAGTCCAGCACATTTCTTCCTGGTGAAAGCTCTTTTTCCTTTTCTCTGCCCCAAGAATTATGTATCATTTCTGATCCTGAATTACTGTATTCAAATCCAATCTTAAATATTTCCTCTTCAAATAGCTCAACATCTCTCTAACATCTTCCAGTGCCGGTGAGAAGACACAGTTTTTTTGCTTGAATATGCACTTTAAAAATGTGTTGTAGTATTATGTGTCATGCTTAGGCTTCAGCATGATTTACAGCAATGCTTCTCAAACATTTTTATGTGGCAACCCACTTTGAGACTTCCTATTCTTTTGGTACCCAGGGCATATATTGTCATACAACAATGCTATTATCATGTATGTGTTGATTACTTAGGCCTACTTTACTTGCCAGAACCTCAATAAAATCATAATACTATGCTACTTTTTTCTGACAACTTGCCTTGGTTTTTTTTTTTTTTTTTTAATAGAAATCTATGCTTGTATGATTTTATAGCCCTCCTAATTTATCAAATATTATATGCTGTTGTATTTCTACAGTCAACCTCTGGTAAATTGAATACAAAGTAACAGTCAACCTCTGGTAAATTGAATACAAAGTAGCTGTGATAAATCATTCCTTTTTTCATTCACTCAGCAATGCACATGAGGCATTTGTTTAACAAATGCCTCATGTGAAAAAGATAATTGTGTTTGGAATGTTCCATTTTAATGGTATGGAGAATATTTACTACACTTTTTTGAAATGTTTAATGTAAAAGAATAAAACAACGACAATTTTTTCGACTTGTGCACTGTCAACTTGGGTGAGGCTAATAATTTTAAAATAAAGCTTGTATGTCCGCACCTACTCCCAAAAAGGCTCAAACGAACTCCAAAAACAAAGAAGCAACACATCATTTTTAAACAAAACTTTGATTTATTAACTCATCATGAGCTATGTTCCTGCGTAATTATAATGATCTTATCAATCCTTGCAGAGACAGTACACCATGCATTTCTAGGTTTCATCTTCATAGCTATGTCTGGGTGTATCTCATGTGTTGAGTTTTTTGTAGGACAGCCATGTAGAAGTGTTTTCCACTAATTTTCAAAATGCACCTGAATAAAGTCTGTCTTTGTTTAAGTCAGAAGCAGTCTTGTGACCCTCAGAAATAGTTTGAGAAGCATTGACATTGATTAAACTTTGACGGATATTTTCAATGACTGACTTTTGGTACCTTATTTGGTATATGGAAACATCTCCATCAGAGCTACATAAAGAATATAAATAGTTATTTTTATATTAAATTATTTTTATTTTATTACTTTGTTGAATAGCTATCCCAGGCGAGTTCAGAGGTCAAGCCAAAACAAACACAGGCCAATAAAGAACAGGTGATGACACGATACAGTAATGAACAGCTTCATCTGGTGACGGCCAGCTTCAAGGCAGCGGAGGATTTGGACATGACGGTAATGCAGGGTGAAATAATCGGCGTCATCAAGCAACAGGATCCTAGGGGAGGGCAGGAGAGGTGGTACATTGATAATGGAGGTAAGTGTAATCAAATTAGTGTGGTGGAGGCCTTCGGTGTGAAAGCAAGGCCTCAGAGCCTTTAATTTTTGAGGATATAAGTAATGGAAGCTTATGTGGAGGACAGTAGAGGGGGTACATTGATATGGAGGTAAGCATTAGTCTAATAATATTATTATGGTAATGCCTATGGTGTTGAAATAAGGCCTTATGTAGCTTCTAATTTTTGGAGGTTAAAAAATAAATCACTGTAAAAAAAAAAAGTAATAAAGTAAAAAGTAAATAACTGAGAATAAAGTGGTATAAAAGCAGTGCATGAAGGGTTTTTGGGGGCACACTGTAAACATCAAAGTTAGGGTGCAAATTATTAGTTTTTTAACACTGTCAGTGTATAACATTGAGAGCTGAACAATTGTATTCAAATTGTCCTGTATTCAGTTATTCCAATCAGTGTGAAATGGTTCATCATTGTGTTGTGAGCAAATGAGGGTCTGTAGATACAACCCAGCCAATACAACAATTTATAATCTTTCGACCACATTTTAAGATTTCAAGACTAGAACATGTTTAACATGTTGATTAAACATATTGCAGTTACAATGCCAAAGGTATGATCCAGCCACTTAAAAAGTGGTGAGCTAGCAATACCGAATGTACATGCTCACAAGACACAATACAAAAGTCTCTTCTCTTTCTCCTATAAAAAACCATTCGCTTTCTTTGAGCAAACAAAATTGTGGCATTGTGAAAAAATAAGCAATAGAATTGTTTCATTAATTTGAGTTTGTAAAATGTTGTAACAACATCAGATATATTGACTTGCAACACCCACGGAGGAATCCTCCATGCATTACCTAAACACATTTTAATTTATTTGAGCAAACAATACCGTGGCATTGAAGCATTGGGATAAACAGTAGAATTGTTTATTCGAGTTGTGAAATGTTGTCACAACGACGCATTGAATTGTCACTGCCTAACATGTTTTATTTTATATAAGCAAAGCCTCTTCCTTAAGCTAAACCTGTTTGACCATTGACTCTGAGGAGCTTATCTGCCTTTTGATGCTTGTAAAATGATCAACATTTTTGCCATTGTATTTTAATAATAATCTTTTTAAATATTTTGTTTTCAGCTTCCACTGGATTTATACCACCGACAATTTTAACACCTTACAAGTTGCCATCGTATGAGCAAGCGTTGTCTATTCAGGTAAATTGTTGCAATCTTAATTAAATTGTTAAGCTCTGTCACTATCAAATTTTATGCTACAAATTTGTGTGATGTGCCATATATGTGCATAAGGATGTAATATTACCACCAAATATGGGTATATTGCATTTATTATACTCTATCGAGCCCTGTCCGGCCTATCAAATTTGATTTAAGAAAAGCATGTGACATACCTAAATGTTGTCATAACGAAATCACATCATGACCATATATAGGCACATCATGACCTTATATAGGCACATCATGACCTTATATTGCCATACAACAGTTTTGTTTTTTTTTCAAAGAAAATTTCATAGTGACAACTTTGTGGGATGTCCCACTCTATATGGGCATCATGATGTTATATTACAACCAAATATGGGCATATGTCATTCATTTGTCACATAAAATTAATATAGTGGACAAAGATTTATATAATTAATAAAAATTTATAGTTAGTAATATACATTTGACTCAATCAAAATCATGTACTGGATGACTGGTAATTAAATTAATTGGGTGAATGTTAGGCTTGGTGGGAATGCAGGGTAATATAAATCCAGTTCTTTCCAATATACATTTATTTCTTGGCACGGCACAGAGTAAAAAATAATTATTTCCTTTTTTACTTTTATTTTGCAGTATTATGCAGCGTGGGAATTTACTGCCACAGGACCGCATGAGGTGAGCCTAGAGGAAGGCTGTTTAGTTAGTGTCATCTCTTCCAAAGATATGGAGGGTAATTCAGAATGGTGGCTAGTGGAAAGTGATGGACAACAAGGCTATGTACCCGCTGCATATATAAAACCATTACAATAATACCAGATAGTCCAACAGCGGTGTACCTATTGTGTATTATTCAAGCCAGTGTGTATATTAGCTAAGGAAGATATGGATGTGTACTTACTGTATACAGTATTAGGCCAATAATAATACTAGCTAAGGCCAACA
Organism: Anneissia japonica; assembly: GCF_011630105.1. Classification (NCBI taxonomy): domain Eukaryota; kingdom Metazoa; phylum Echinodermata; class Crinoidea; order Comatulida; family Comatulidae; genus Anneissia; species Anneissia japonica. Next base: position 12,755 of record NW_022737009.1, on the reverse strand, counting down.
AGACTTGGGAATCTGCTGCATGTGTGTGAATATATGTTGCCAGGGTTTAGAATACTTGTCTTACAGGTTGTTAGATAGGCAAGGGACATCAAAGTGGAAATCAGAAAAAATGCCATTATGAAAAAATGCCAGTAGGAATGAACGCCACAATGTAAAAAAATCATTTCACGATAGGGTATTGTTCAAGGCGCAGAGGGGAACTACCAAACCTAATATTAATATTAAGCAAGTTAACTCAAAATTTCCATTTATGAGGGATGTTAAAATATATTAATGGAACAGGTTAGATGAAGAAGACAGAGACATATGTATATTATTAGTAATTTATATTTATTTGTGTCATTATTATTTTATCTTTTTTCTTTTTTGTGATCTGTCATGTCTCGGTTAAGGACCACAATGCAAATAAGCACTTCTGAGCTCTTTTGTGTTATCCTTCGTGAAATTTTGTTAATGTGTTATTTGGAGAATCACTGAATAATTTGAAATGAAATGAAATAATTAGGTTGTATTTTAAGTAACTACAGCATAATTTACTTATTTATAAAGCTGTATTTATTTTAGTAAATGACTATATGATGTTAAATACTGTACAACCTTATAAATCAGGAAAGTTTTATTTAATTATATAAATAAATTAAGTAATGATACTTAAATTGGTACAACCTAATAAGATCTGTAATTAGGCTGTATCATTTAGTTTTGCACAAAACAATACCCCTATTATGAAATGCTTTGTTCCATTGTGTGGTGTATTCCTACTGGCATTTTTCTACATCTATCCATCTATATTCCCACCTATATGCTATTCTTTTGTATGTTTTGTACACAATTGAGACGTAGCAATCTAAAAATACATTTGAGATGATTGTTGTGTTTTATTGCTATTGGGGAATATTTCTATTCGTCTTTTTATGCCGTATGGCAGCAGAAAGCTAACTTAATATTTACCAGAAATTCAGTTACCATGGAAATTTAGTAGAAATACAATAGCAACATCTTCAGCATCAGTTTTAGAAACTCTTTGCTATCAGGTTTGAGAGCGTTTTTGATGCCACATTGACAATACAATAATAGGTTAATGAACAATATTACAAATTTTAAAAGCAACATACAAAGCTATTAGACCTAAAGTACATATTTTTATATAAAGATTATTTGCAATTGTCAAATAATTATTGGTGTCTGTCAGTCTCACTGAAAATTATGATTCAAGAGACCGGTTGAAATGGGTATGAGCCCAGGATTGATGGTGATAATAACCATGGATTTACAGTGTATTAAAATACATTGAATAGTAGTATGAAGCAAAGGTTGAATAGGAGTACTTGTGTTAGAATGCAGCTTTGTAAGATATGAACTCTGGTACTATATAGGAGTTAAACCATTTGATTACTATTTCCAATTGAAAGCAGCAGGCTGTGTCCACCTAGATGAATAAGAGTCTGACCCCTGGATTGACTTTGCAACATTGAGATTGATTGGAGTGTAAACCCTGCATTGGGTGTCACCCCTTATCAATAGGTGTGTCAACCCGGGAATTGTTGGTTATTGATGGTTATCTAATAAAATCATTAGTATACTGTATGTCAAAAATGTATATATTATATACAATAATAATCGTTCTTTGACAGAGGTGACATTGAATTATTGTAAAGAATGTTCATTCATTAGATGTAATTAATGTTAATATCTGAAACTTTGTCTACACAGTTTCTATGTGACAATTGACTTGCCCATATATGGATGCAGTGGGACATCGTTATGCCCATATATGGATGCATTGTGACATCGTTATGCCCATATATGGTGAAAACATAGCTGATATTGTGGGCAGGGCAATCTTTTTCATATTCTTTCAATTTTAAAGTGCAGTACCTACAACGTAGGATAGTAACCAAAACACATAATTAAAATAAGTGTGTTATACAATATCTGAAGCTTGCCATACATATGCCCAGTCCAAATATGGTCATATGACATCATATCATGACCATATGTAGGCACATCATGAGTTTATATGGGCATACAATAGTTTTTTGTCAGAAAATTGTGATAATGTTGACAGATCTTTATCATATTTTGTCTGTCAGGCAATGCTTAATCAAACCTTGATAAAGTAGAATATTGTTCACCTTCCAACACATAATTTGTTTGTTCAGATAAGCCTGAAGCTGACATTGACTATCCTATCAGATGTGCTTTCATCAAACAATATCTTGCTTTTTAAACACACACAAAACTATAGAATTATCCCTGTTTGTTAGTGAATTGGATTTACGGGGACTGAATTTACTAGTGATATCATGTACACAGAGTGGCCAAATTCATATTAATTCATATATGGGGTAGAGTCCAACATTTCTGTAAGATTGGCTTATGCTTTTCTAAGCTGAAATTTTATGTAAAATTAGATGAAAAGTGTGAAAGGTGTACGTAGACTGAAAGTAATGGATGTGTTGTGAAAAGTATATAATGATATTGTTTACTTACATAATTAGGTATTGTCAAATGTTAAGGTATGTTTTAACATCACAGATATCTGTGAAAGATCCATTCTGATATGTAAAAACTCTGTCCAGATTACTAAATTTTCTTTGACAAAAAAACTGTTGTATGCCCATATTTAGTCATGATGTGCCTATATATGGTCATGATGTGATGTCATCATGACCATATTTAGGTATATTTGTCAAATTTATGAAATTTGATAGTCTCGACAAGACATAAGACAATTAAAGATGTCATTGGCTAAAAAATTAAAAGATGAAGTTATTAACTTACAATTAAGCTTATAATGTGAAAAAAGTTCCTGTCAATTAACACAGTTAAATAGTACCTTTTTATTGAACTTAGGCTGGTAATAAATTTTATGTTGAAAATGTCTGTAAAACAGTGAAAAATAGTGTTTTTTGTTATCTGTTTCTGGTTTGAAGTTAATAACCTATTTGATTCTTTTAAATGAGCTATTCAAAAAAAATTAATTGTTTGAGGTATTTTCCGATTTTCTGTTTTTTTTTGTTTGTTTTTTTTCGGTCAGGCAGTGTTATCTTTAAGTCAGTTCCTAGGGACACTTCAGTGTCTCTAGTATTTATGATTATTCATTATGATTGTAAGAAGCCACATGAAATTATTTACCTGAAATTAAATCATGTGAATCCCGGTGACCTGAGCCCTGTCCAGATTATCAAATTTTATCTGACAAAAAAAGTTGTATGCCATAAATGCTCATGATGTGCATTATATGATGTGAGGTTATTACCATATTTAGACATGCCACCTGTTTTTGTCAAATGAAATTTGATAGTCCGCTCTACAGGGCTTTTACTAGTGAAAGGTACTATAATAGTCAATATTGTGGTTGATATTTCCCAAAGTGTGAGTGAAGTAGCTAGAAGATTCATTGTTTGCATTCCATTGTGTCCCTATGCCATGAATTTAAGATAGTATGTTAATTAAACAGATGGTCTTTATAATTGTACTGTATGTATTTATATTTCATTATATATTTATATACATACATATACTTATATTTATGTATATCATATAATATGTAATAACATTTATATGCAATATATGTGTATATATACAGTACTGTATATATACTACATA